>NC_052349.1:3117437-3320913 GCF_009727055.1 Benincasa hispida | reverse complement strand
ATAGATAATGCCACGCGATCGTTTAGCTACGATCAGCTGAATGAACTATCGTATAGTCAATGTGCACGATCGTTTAGTCTCTCTATTGTTATCACTTAATGAAATACTTTCACTTGATAGCCTTGTCCATAAGAAAATTTTCGAATCAAGTAACTACCAATTTTAGGAGAATATTTTTCCTTTTATCTCACGGTTACCATAAAAACCACATTTTTCCTTTTATCTCACGATTACCATAAAAACCACCAATAACTTCCCACTTAATTGGTTATTAGAGAAAAAGAGATAATTATCAAATAATTAATATTATTATAATAAATAAATATGGTAACCAACTTACCATATTATATTTATAACCTATAGTTTTAATATTTCATCTCATGAAACATACAAACCATAGTTCTTTTTCTATTTTATGGTACTTAATGTAAATCATATTTACATTAATCCTCCACTTGATGTATCTCATACATTACACCAATTATATCATATATAATTGAATTTCCTCTTGTTAATTTGAACACTTCAAACTAACCCCAAGAACTAATTCTCAAATTGAATCTGTTGAGCTACCAAGGGGACCTTATGAACCTGTAGGTTGAAGCTCCAACAGTACGTGAATAACTGACTAAACTCTTTAGTCACAGGATCCACCATTCGTTAACTGTCGGACACTCCACTAAAGACCGACATCTGCACTCTCTGCACTATAGATATATTTTTGTGTCCATATCAATCAATTAACAATGCGATAACCTTTCACAGATCGCTCGTAGTATAGCTGGGCCAATTTACCGTTTTGCCTCTGTAGTTACATCTAACTCCTTAAGTACCATTGATTCCTCTAATGAACATAAGTCATAGTCCTACTATGACTGAGTCCTTTCTTCCAAAGAGAGACTGTGGCCACTATGTTCAAGACCCGGAATCAGCCCTTAAGGGAGCAATTTGTCTACTTACCCCTGCTTTAGGGAAGGAGTGAATTCCATCTTGTGTAACAGAGTTCCCAGCTCTCCAATCAGACAAAATCCCCAAAAGGTAGCTTGTTGAGTTGGCAATCTGGCCACTCTCACCCATACTAATCAAAGGGCTGCCCTCAAGGCAGGAGTTCCCAAAACACTCAGGATTAAGGTCATGTCACTTATGGTCGTTTAGGTGAGATGTAAGTCTCAAGTATCAACAACGTTATATAAAGAGACGAATCATCTCGTGGTCTAGTCTTATACAAACTCTTTGTATAGGACACCCCCGTTCGCATGTCTTCACATGAATGGTCAGGATTAGACCATCTATAGTAGTTCACAACACTTGTAAACCTCTACAAAGCGGGTCATATCCGTAGTGTCACAAGGATAAGGTATCTCTTCTTTATCCTTATACTACATACCTTTTAGGTTATCACTTGAGGCATGATCCAATCCACTTGTATATCTCATATACATGCTTACGTTTACATACAATAACCATGGATCTCTGTTTATTGGATATGAGTAAATGCAAATAAAATAACTCTTATTTTATTCATAACAATGTTTACAAACTACGAGACTTGGGGAAAATTAGGACACCAATCCCAACAAAGATTACATGCTAATGGATTTTGAAGTGGAAGACATGCAAAATAGGATTTTCCATGAAATTTGTCTTCAAATAGTTTGGTTTTTCAAATGTAAAAAAATTAATGCTTCTTTGACTTTTCACTTGAATCTTCCACCAAAATCTTTTTACTCTCCTCTTTTCTAGAGTGAAATTCCCTTGTCTTCACTAACAAAATGGTCACACCACCGTGTTCTTTAACTAGAGAATAGCGAGAATTTACCATTGGTGGTGTCGATCAAGCTCGGGAGAGGAAGATTGTGGTGGATTCTACAAAGGTTGTAATTTCTAACCCTTTATGCATGCTTATTCTTGTTTTTATGTAATTAGAATATTATCGATCCTTCGCTTCCGCTTTTGTATGCTTTCTTTATGTTCTAACATTAGGATCACATCGTTTGTACTATCTACAAAGCGGGCGGCATCTGATAATGTTACCAGAATAAGGTACCCAACCTTATTCATATACTATAGTTTGTTTTGGCTATATACTTGAACTTGATTCGTCTTTATATCTCCACATAAAATTCAAGTATTCATGTAATAGCCATGAATCTTTAGTTTATTGAATTTAGAAATTTACATATTCAATAACAACTTTAGTGAATAAATGTCAATAACATCTTTTATTGATTATAGAAAATGTTTAACTTTACAAACTGCGAGTTTTAGGACATACAATCCAGCAAACTCCCACTTGGACTCAAACTCCAAGGGATAAATATATACAAATATATACAGTGTTTAGTACTGAGAGAATAAATACAATAAACTAGGGCATCAGATACCCATTATTTCTCCCACTTGCCCTATCTCGTAGTCCTAGTCCCACTAGGTGACTGTTGAACACTTTAACCGAAAAGACCTTTGTGAATGGATAAACCAAGTTGTCTTTTGAGGCTATATGTGTGACGATCATGTCTCTTCTATATACAATCTTCCTGATGAGATGGTACTTGCGCTCAATGTATTTTTCATGCTTACGGCTTCTAGGTTCATTTGAGTTGGCAAGTGCTCCACTATTATCACATTACAAGATGATTGACACGTGCATATTTGGAACTACTTCCAAATCAGTCAGGAACTTTCTAAGCCATACTGCTTTTTTAGCTGCTTCACATGCAACGACATACTCAGCTACCATGGTGGAGTCAGCAATACAACTTTGCTTGATTCTTCTTCATACTATTGCTCCTCCGTTCAAAGTAAATACTGACCTCGAAGTATATTTTCTTGATCGATACCGATCTGGAAGTCAGAATCAGTGTATCCAGTAAGGATCAGATCCTTAGCATCATATACAAGCATATAGTCCCTCAGTCTCTCAAGATACTTGAGGATTTTTTTAACGACAGTCCAATGATCATATCCAGTATTAGACTGATATCTGCTGACAATTCCAACTACATAGCATATGTTGGGACGAGTACACAACATGACATACATTAAACTCCCTACTGCTGATGCATATGGAATTCATTGCATAACCTTAACCTCTTAAGGTCTCTTAGGACACTGCTCCTTAGACAAACGAATTTCGTATCTGAAAGGTAACATTCCTTTCTTGGAATTTTACATTTTATCTCTAAACAACATCTTGTCTATATAAGATGTCTGAGATAATGCTAAAGTTCTGATCTTACAGTTCCAAACTATTTGGATCCCAAAAATATATTGCGCTTCTCCCAAATCCTTCATTTGGAATTGCGTAGCAAGCCATCTCTTAACGTCAACAAGAAATTCTACTTAATTTCTTATTAGTAGAATATCATCAACATACAGAATCAGAAAAGCTACAGTTTTGCTGACGATCTTCTTGTAAACACAAGGTTCATCAATATTTTATTCAAAACCATAAGATTTGATCACGGTGTCAAATCTCATATTCCAGGATTGAGATGCTTGTTTCAACCCATAAATGATCTATTAAGCTTGCAAATTTTTGCTCTTGACCTTGTTCTATAAACCCTTCTAGTTGAGACATATAGATACTCTCTTCAAGATAGTCATTCAGAAAGGTTGTCTTGACATCCATTTGCTAGATTTCATAATCATAAAATACGGCAATGGATAAGAGTATCCTAATAGACTTGATCATAGCAAATGAAGAGAAGGTTTCTTCATAGTCTACCCCTTCTCTTTGGGTAAACCCTTTTGCCATAAGCCTAACCTTATAGGTTTGTACCTTACCAACTTCGTCTCATTTTCTCTTGTAGATTCACTTATAGTCGATGAGTTTTACCCCTTCTGGTTGATCTACAAGATCCCAGACTGAATTAAAGTACATTGACTTCATTTCAAGGTCAATGGCTTTAATTCACTAGTCTTTATCCACATCTTTCGTTGCTTGTTTGAATGTTAATGGATCCTCTAAGCCATCATCAGATATGACGACCTAAGTTTCAGTTAAACCCATGTACTGGTCAAGTTGTTATACAGTCCTCCCACTACGTCAAGGCATTCTTAACTCTTGAGAAGTATGTGAAGTACCAGTTTCATCAACAACTCTTGTTGATGGATCTGCTCAATCAACAACTCTTGCTGATTTATCTGTAGTTCTCTGGTCATTTCACTTAATACTAGCCTACTGCGAGGTTGATGATCTTTAATGTGGTCTTCTTCCATGAATGTTGCATTTGTTGATACAAATACTTTATCTTCCTAAGGATCATAAAAGAAACCATCATTTTTCTCTTTAGGATAACCTACAAATAGGCATACTTTTGAACAACGTTCCAGTTTCTTTGGACTTTGCACCAACACATGTGTTGGGCATCCCCAGATCTTGAAGTTACGTAAACTACCTTTACGTCCTCTCCATAACTCGTAAGGTGTTTCAGAAATACTTTTCAAGGGAACCATGTTCAATATATACACTGCAATCTTTATTGCGTGACTCCAAAAAGAACTTGGCAACTGAGCATAACTCATCACAGACCGAACTATGTCCAACATGGTTCTATTTCTCCTTTATGCAACACTATTTTATTGAGGTGTGCCAGATGCTGTGAGTTTAGACTGAATTTTTTATTGTATTAAATAGTCTTGGAATTTTAAATCCATGTACTCACCATCTCGATCTGATCGAAGTGTTTTAAGCCTTTTACCTAATTGGTTCTCAACCTCTACCTTATATTCCTTGAACTTTTTAAGTGATTCAGACTTATGATGCATTAGGTAAATATGCCTATATCTTGAATAATCATCTATAAAACTGATGAAATATTCGTACCCTCCTTTAGCTTTAACATTCATCGAACTGCAAAGGTCTGAATGTACCAACTCAAAGGGTTATTTGGCTCTAAGACCTTTTCCAGAAAAAGATCTTTTAGTCATTTTACCCTCAAGATAAGATTCACATGGTGGTAATAGATTGTCTTATAACTGATTTAGATGATCGTTCTTAACCAATCTCTCAATCCTGTTGAGATTTATGTGACCAAGTCTCAAATGTCGAAGATAGGCGTTTGGAGAAATCTTTCGTTTCTTACTTTGAGTTTTAGCTGTATTAAACATCTCTATATTCAAGACTTACCTCAGTTGGTTTTAACATGTACAAGTTAATTTCCAGTTTTACAGAATAAATTTTGATATCTTCTGAAGTAATGAACACTTCATTATTTTCAAAAGAGACTTTTGTAATTTCGTTTTAGCAAATACGGGATAGATATTAAATTTATTTTCATAGAAAGAATGTAATAAACATTTTCAAGTAAAATGTGTCTATCTCCTACAAATAACTTCACTTTTTTATTGCTTTAGCTGAAATAACATCCCCGATCCCTACCTTAAAGGTTGCTTTGCCTTCTGTAAGCTGTCTCCACGAACTAGTTTCCTGAGCGAAAATACAGAGATGATTAGTGGCATCCGAATCTACTATCCAAGTCTTTTTTTTTATCATTTTCCACTAAGCATGTTTCGATGACAAGTAAATCATATTTATTTTGTCGTTCTACTTTCTTATTCTTATCTATAATGTTCAAATTAAATTTAATTTGAATACTTCAAATTGAAAACTTAATTTTTTATTTTGAACATTTCACACTCAATTCACTAATCTAAGATGTCCATGTTTTACGAGCTAGTAGAGGGATCTTATAGATCTACAGATTATGAGCTCCAACAATTTGAGATTAATTGGCTAAATTCTTTAGACCGCATTAATCAATATTCGCAACTACCGAGACATACCACTATAGCTCGATAGTTGCACTCTCCTCACTGTAGATATATTTATGTCCACTTGATTTATCCATAATTAGTAAGTTAACCCTTCACAAGTTGTTCGTAATAACGGTTGGGTCAAATGTTGTTTTGCCCCCGAAATTACATCTTGCCCCTTAAGTTCCACTAATCCTCTAATGAACAATTGGTTTGTGATCCAGTCACTAAACCGAATCCCTCTCGAGCCAATGAGAGGGTGAGACCCCTTGTTCAAGACCCAAAGTTAGCACTTAAGGGGACAACCTCTCTATTATCCCTGAGAATGGGTATGAGTGAATTTCATCTTGTACCCTATGTCTCTAGCTATCTATCTGGTCTTATCCCTGAAATGGGAGGCTTATTGAGCTGGCGCTATTGAGCCAACCCTCACCTAAGAAAATCTAAGGATAATCTCAAATAAACAGGAGTTCATAGTTAGTTCAGGATTAAGGTTAAGTTACCTAAGTCATCGCTTTGAAATAGTCAGTTTTAAATAGTAAACAACATTATAAAGTAAGATTGACTTATTTCTTGGTCTGATCTTACGCAAACTCATTGCATAGGATGTCCCTACTTCTCATGTCTCCAAATGAACGATTAAGGATCACATTGTTTGTACTATCTATCAAGCAGGCCGCATCCAATAGTGTTACTAGAATAAGGTACCCAACTATACTATAGACCGTTTTGGCTATATACTCGAACTTGATCCATCTTTATATCTCCACATAAAGTTCATGTATTCATGTAATAGCCATAGATCTTTAGCTTATTAGATTTAGCAATTTACATATTCAACAACAACTTTATTGAATAAATGTCAATAACATCTTTTATTTATATAGAAAATGTTTAACTTTACAAACTACGAGTCTTAGGACATACAACCCAACAACTAAAGGATATTAAAGAGGAATGATTTGAATTGTTCAAATCAATATGAGGAAATTGTATATTAATATGATTAATATGAAATTGATTATGAATGTGATCTATAATTCAAATTAAGTTGGAAAGAAACATTTGAATGAAATTCAAATAACTAATTCAAGTGAATTAGATTCACAAAGAATTAATTAATAAATAGAGAGGTATTGCATATAAACATACGATGTTTATGATAATTATATATGTTAAATTGGATTTAATGTATAAATAATTATTTAATTAATGTGCTAATTGATTAAATAAGTATTATTAATTAATTGTGCATGAGAGAAAAATGGAAAAAAAAAAAACTTGGAGAAGAGGGTTGACCCTTCTCTATATAAAGTCATCCTTGTGCCCTTTTGGGGCAAGTATTGATTGTGCAAATTTTTCCTTACGCCACTCCCAAAGGTATTTCCTCCTCACCCTCTTCCAATAGTCAGATACCACCTATCCTTATATTGGAAACCTTGAGAATATCAAAGTTATTCTCGTGGTCATGTTCAAAATTGTTCGACGATACGTTTGTGTTCAAGATCGTTGGAGGAATCGTTCGTTGGAACATCGAGAGGATCGTTCTAGGAGCTTGAGAATCTACAAAGGTGATAATGGTTCTTTCCTTTCTCTAAAGCATGCTATTTTTACATGTTTATTCCACACATATTTTGTTTTAGTACACTGATTTTGTTTATGTAAAAATCAATTTGCGGGATGCAAGACGTTGACACGTTTCCACTCAAGATTCGAATCCCATCAATTGGTATCATAGCTCAATTTCTTGCATCTTCGTTCTTCGTATTTTTTAAAACAAAAATCAGTTTAGATGTGGATTATTAAATCTGCATTTTGAATAAAGGTTTGCAAGGATGGATGTTTTCGATTTTGGCACTTAGATAACTTTTAATATGATTAAAATTTAATGGACCATTGTATTTTTTGGCAATTTAATACTTGCTTCGAGTCTGTAAGTCCGTGTCAATTGATAGAGCAACTGTTGTTGAAGAGATCGAAAGAAACAGAGGTGTTCGAGGAAAGTGGAGATGAAAACACACAAAACAGAGGCATTTTTCCTTTTAGCATCTTGACGCTGCTATTACAGCGCTACAACACTGAAAGGCGAGGCGGTACGGTGCAACGCATAGAATTCGTAGCGTCGCGACGTTGCCTCTTAGCGTTGCGACACTACAAACTTTGACGGAACTGTGGTGGCACGCGCACGAGGAATGATGCAACTGTTGAAGCATTTGACCTAATCTTGCTTTTGTATTTAATTAATATTAATTAATTAAATTGATATAATAGTTATATTAATTTAATTAATTATTTTGACATTAAGGTGCCAAAATTTGTCCAATTTTTGCTGGTTAAATTAATTTAATTATGCACTGGATGTATGTTTAGATTAATATTTGAATTCATATTACATATTATATATAATATAGATTCAAAATACCCACCTTAAGATGAACATGTACATGCATCATAATTAAAATATAAGGGTTATATTTTATGGATGCATGATTAAATTAGCATGCTCATGCATCGTGATATAAGTGTTATGTTATAATGATGTATGATTACAATTAAGCATGTCCATGTATCATGCTATATTAAAATTGTTATAATACATAGTGGAAATGCTTAATTTTCATGTATGATTTATATAAATGTTACATTTATCAAATGAAAATGGATTTTTCATGGAGCATGAATTACTATATAATTGTTGTATTTAATGAATGTCATTAGATGCAAATTTATAAGTTTTAATTAAAAAAAATGTAAAATGACTTGCCACACCAAAGACGACGATGCGTGTGTGGGATGTCCACCAAACCTATCTTTAGGTATCTACTTACCCATATAAAATATGAGTACCCCTTGAGGCCCAAACCTATAACTCAAGGTGGGAGTTTATAAAGGAGACTCTAAGTTACAAATTTAGCAATGTGGGATTTCTCAAAAGCTTATTTTTCTTTTATTTAAGTTTTCACCAACAAATATGTTTTTGGCACCCAACTGAAATTCTATTTGAAAACTGTTTTCGAATTCTGCGATCCAAAGAGTTTAAATTTTGAAAACAAATCTTTTTATGTTTTCATTGTATTGATAATTTGAATTTTTAAATTTAAAATGAAAAATTATAGTAATTAAAGATTAAAAAAATTTAGAAATATAGCATGTCATGTTATAAACTCAATTCAATCTTTTAAAAATTATATTAAGCATTATATATTATATTATATATTAGGTTAAATTTCAAATTTGATCCCTATACTTTTGATAAAATTAAAAGTTAGTCTATATGGTTTTAAATTTTAGAATTTAGTTCTTATGATTAGATAATAACTTCATACATAGTCCCTGTGATATGTTAAATCATCTTAAATAGTCCTTACCATAGAGACTATTTATGAAACTTAAATTTTAACTTATTTCAAACCATTCAAACAAAGTTTTGAATTTATTTTATAAATTATATAATATTATAAAATAATAATTATACATTTTTTTAACGTAAAACCATGTTCATAAATAAATTAATAATAGTTTATTGCCAACTAATATTTAATAGAAATTACAACAAGTTTGTAATTGTTTAAATTAGAATTCAATTTTTGTATTTGGCTACCAAACACATATATGAAAACATGAAATACAACTCTATTTTCATTTAATCATTTGTTTTCAAATTTTTATTTTCAGACTGTCTCTAAAATTTTCAAAACATTAACATTGATACAAAATTTACAATCTAACCATTTTTTGCCCTAAAATAAATATAATAACATTGGCAAATTGAAAATCCTTTTGAATCACCTGAAGAAGGTTGTATCAGGAGTGGGCATCAGTTGGTCAGAGTCGACTTTCTACCAAATCACTCTCGAATTGACTATTGTCGATTTAATAAATATTCAAACCGACCTCAATCGTCGAAGAGTAAAAATTGATCGATCAGTCGGTGTTGTTCCTTATTTTTAAAATTTATAAATTTGAAATTTTTACCAATCTCTCTCATACTTTGACGTCAGCTCGGTTTTTCCGTATATCATGCTTGCCCCTTGATTTTTTGGGTTTTCTGTATGGATGGCTGATGACGGGCAGAAATGTACATTATTGTAGACCTTTTATTTAGAATTATAAGGGCTGTTAAGTAAAATATGTGGTGATTATACTAAGAATTCATGAGAAAGTGAGCTTGCGTCGATCTGCAATGAAAATCTCGGCTAACCCACTATTATGCATTATTCTGTGTCCAATTGTCTATTTTTGTAGTTAACACATGAATCGATCGCATGCGATAAATCTCACCATCGCAGAGGCGATCGCATATGTTCGACGCATGGATGTTGCGGCCATTAACCGCATGTGTCCATCGCATAGAGATTGTGGCTACAGAGTAATAACCATAATAGAGGGATGAACGCAAGGGTGGTGGAATGCGATGATACTTCGGAACCAAGCATGAACGCATACCTTGGGAGTATCAAAAGATGATGTTGACATTTCACCTACCACGTCGTTAGTAGCAGAGAGTCAGAGCAGGTCCATCACGTCGTTAGCGACAAAAATTTAGAGAAGGACCATTAATGTTGTCGGTGATCGAGCTCTATAAATAGAAGCCTCAGAGCACAACTTGAAATCATCCGAGATTCTGCCTTAGGGTAGATCCTTGTGATCCAAACAAAAGTATGAGAAGATATTCTTAAGAGTTCTTCATTCCTTCTACCATTCCGAGTGACGACCGTAGCTTCGCCGGATAGATCTCGAGAGAGACTACTCCACCGCCCATCCATGACACCACCGGCAGCCTTGACACACATCTTAATGGAAGCAAAACATTGCCCATCTGGCCCTTCATATCTCTTCTATCTCTGTATTTTATTACATTGTGGCTTAAGAGATTAACACATTTTGTGATCAATGCATTTCTCTACTTCCTTCGAGTCCACCTTCATTTACCTCTTCTTATCTTTCTTTACTTTCATTGGCAACGACTAAGTAAGATTGCTAGAGTATCGCATACTTAATCATGCGGCATAGACATATGAAGCATGTAGCAAACCACTGAGAAGTGTGCATTGCGCGGGTATTTGTGAGAAAATCTTATTTACGTAGTGTGAGGCTCTATCAACACTTGTCTATGAGCTGATCAGCGGCGACTAACTGCCTTTGAGGGTAAATAGTAGAACGCATTAAGAAAAGTAAGCAGTGTTCCTAGAGATAGGAATAATCTTATGTCAACCAAGCTTGATGTAATTACCTTGTCTTATGAACCCATAATTTATCATTTGGGCATACTTGGGAGAGTAGACTAAAAACCAAATCTAGGCTTGAAAGAGTCAGATTGGAACGCATAAGCAAGAATAGAAGCTTAGGAATAAGTCTGTTTGCTAATTACACAGCGTATACACCCTATAGATTAGGGATATGAAAGTATGCGGTCACATCACTTGTGTTCCAGAAGTAGGATACGGTGGTATGCGGTCACCTGTTTATGTATGGGAGCACGTGAGCAAGAATAGAGACTTAGACATAAGTCCCATCGGACACTATCGTATATGCATCGCATGCATCTTCGTCAAGTGTGTATAGCATAATCACATAGCTTGCGCTGTGTAACGACCTGACCCTTAGGACCTAGGTAAGGCCGTTACTAAAATAAATGCATGCAAAGAATTTAAAACGACGCTCAGTCATTTGAAATAAATGCAAATTAAAAACAAGAGAAGTTCAAAAGACACTTATTAAATGCAATTGTTAAAAATAATAATAGGGTACCCATAAATCATAAAGGTTAATAAATACAAATGGAAAACAATTATTGATAATAAGTTTCAAACATCAAAACTAAACATTAAGGGAAACATGAAAAGAACTCTAAATCTCATCATGCGGAAGCGTAAAAAAAAAAAACTAGTCCCAGTGGCTCAATCATGAATTCCGCTGCGCCATCGCTGGTGCATCTCTACCCTTACCTGAAACATCAACATAAGAAAGAATGAGTATAAAATACTCAGTAAGTAACCCCACCACTGAGGTCAGGCTAGGCATCTATGTCCTCTAGATACCCACATATGGCACATGAATACATGTAACATATAAGAGACTGAGTCTTATCCTACTGTAGTTAAGTATGCCCACAAAACTTGTGAATCCCGAAGGAAACACAAAACTGGTGAATTCCCGAAGGAAACACAAACTGGTGAATCCCAAAGGAAACACAAACTGGTGAGCATCTAAGTAATCAATGAGGATATTCACACAGTCTTAACGTGCTAAGATTCAACATTGTACGATTCTAAAACATACATAAAATCCTTAATACCATGGCTGCTTCACATACCCATAATTCTTAACAACATATTATACATCATCCATGTATAACTTATATCATAAATCCACAACATACAAGTAATCTCTCCAGATCTTGAGAGCAAAAACCACCGCTACTAACTCTAAGTCATGCATGGGATAATTCTATTCGTGCTTCTTCAGTTGACGTGAAGCGTAAGCAACTACTCTACCCTGCTGCATCAATATGCATCCCAACCCTTTCTTGGATGCATCACTGAAAATGACGAAACCACCTGATCCGTCCGGTACTATGAGAACTGGGGCTGAAACCAGCCTCTGCTTGAGGTCTTGGAAACTGCTCTCTCAAGCCTCATTCCAAACAAATGTTGCCCCCTTCCGGGTCAACTGAGTTAATGGGGCTGCTATGCAAGAGAAATCCTTCACAAACCATCTGTAGTAGCCTGTTAACCCCAGGAAGTTGCGCACCTAATTGACCGTGGTTGGACGAGCCCAACTCGTAACTGCCTCCACCTTTGCAGGATCCACTGAGACACCTTCCTTGGATACCACATGCCCTAGAAAGGACACCTGCTTCAACCAAAATTCACATTTAGAAAACTTAACATATAGCTTATTGGCCCTTAATGTCTCTAAAACTTTCCGCAAATGCTCCCCATGCTCGGCCTTTGTCTTGGAATAAATCAAAATATCATAAATAAAAACAATCATGAAGGTGTCGAGGAATTCCTTGAACACCCTATTCATTAGATCCATGAACACTGCTGGTGCATTCGTTAGGCTGAATGACATCACTATGAACTCATAATGTCCATACCTCGAACGAAAGGTTGTCTTGGGTATGTCACTGTTCTTTATCCTCAGCTGGTGGTACCCTGACCGGAGGTCAATCTTAGAGAATACTGTAGCTCCCTGTAACTGGTCAAACAAATCATCGATCCTGGGAAGGGGATATTTATTCTTGACAGTCACCTTGTTCAACTCTCTGTAGTCAATGCACAGACGTAACGATCCATCCTTCTTTTTCACAAATAAAACGGGTGCACCCTATGGTGACACGCTAGGGCGAATGAAACCCTTGTCCAACAACTCCTGCAATTGGACCTTCAGTTCCTTCAACTCTGCCGGGGCCATTCCTTGTTACGGGCCCTCGAAATAAGGGTTGTGCCTGGCTCCAAATACAATGGCAAAATCTATCTCTCGCTGCAGGGGCAATCGGGAAAGTCTTCTGGAAACACATCTGGAAAATCCTCACTACTGGCTCCGAAGTCAAGGTAACTTCATTCTCTCTGGTGTCTACCAACATTGGCCATAAAGCCCCAGGCTTCTTGGTCGAATAGCCTTACTGGCCTTTCAATGCGGATATCACCTTGGGTAGGACTACGGATCCCAACCCCTCTAAAACTTAAAATTGCTTCCTATAGTAGGCTTAAAGATAACCTCCTTATAGAAGCAATCTATGTTGGCATGGTTAGTCAGTAACCAATCCATTGCTTTTAATATAACATCAAAATCGCGCATATCTAAAATTATCAGGGTTACATCTAATGCGCGGTTGGCTACCTCTACCTGACATGCCTTTATCTTTTCTGTAGCTAACATGATTTCTCTCGATGGAGTGGAAATAGACAATGAAAATGGCAACGATTGTGAGTCTAACATGGCGTGTCTTATAAATAAAGCAAATATAAACGAGTACAAAGAACCAGAGTCAAATAAAACAAGAGCATGGTGTCCCAAAATGAGAAGTGTACCTGTCACCACGGTGCCTGACTTCTCGGCCTCACGCCGAGTGGTAGAAAATACCTTTCCCTGCTGTTGCTAGCGGTTCAGGCCTCCCTGGAACGATCCTAGGGGTTGGCTCCTATGCTCAGGCACATTCTTCCTTGGGCATCTATCTGCCATATGTTCCTTCTGGCCATATCGGAAACAATTCCCAGAGCCGGCTAAACAATGTCCCCAGTGTTGCTTACCGCAAGTGGTGCATATCGGTCTATCCTCCCTACCATTCCCAGCCTGGTTACTCTGTTGTCCCCCCTAACGTGGAGCATGCACTGTGTTCTGACCCCTCTGCTGATGTTCAAAAGTCCTATGCTCAGCCTTCCTTTTCTGCCCTGCGGAGGTCCCAATCCCGAGTGACCTCCTGTATTCCTCTCCCCCCGGGAGTTTGCATCAATCCTCATAGTGGCTCGCAGTGCCGCGACATACGTCTTGAGATCTAAGGCATGCACCATCCCTCGCAACCCGCTTCTCAGGCCCTGGATAAATCTCTCGGTCCTTGCTACCTCAGTGGCCACTAGCTCAGGAGTAAACTGAGACACCTTATCGAATTCTTGCTCGTACTCCTCCATTGACATAACGCCTTGCTTCAGGTTTAAAAATTCTACCTGCTTATTATATCGGGTGTTGGCCGAAAAGTACTTCTCATAAAAACGTTCCTTGAACTGTTCCCAGGTTGTGAGGTCACCTCCAATATCGTTCATCTTTTCTGTCGAACGCCACCAGATTGTCGCGTTACCAGTCAGCATGAAGACTTCGCATTGCAGTTTGTGCTCTTTCGGGCACCTCATAAAACGGAAAATTGTCTCAATGGATGACAACCACAGTTCTGCCTTGGTGGGGTCTCCTAACGATCCATCAAAGGGGCGAGGGTCATACTTCCGAAAATCCCTTAAATGNTTCTGCCTTGGTGGGGTCTCCTAACGATCCATCAAAGGGGCGAGGGTCATACTTCCGAAAATCCCTTAAATGTTTGGCCTCGAGAGACAGGCTCTTTGTGTCCTTGTCCTGCGGACGGGTTTATCGTAACGGCTCGGGTGGCATCGGTTCCTTCTGAGCCTGAGTCTGGGCAGGCTGTCCTGCCATCGTGCTACGGATTAGTTCCTGCAGCTTCCCCATCAGAGCAGTTGCAACAACTTCACTAATTCGGGCTTCTCTCTGTGTGGTGGAATTGGCGCCACTGGAGCAGTTTGATTACTCCCCTCTCTCTCTGCTTGTATTTCTTCTTTAACTGTTTTCCTTGTTCTATGTTTAGGTGCCATGTCCTGTCATAAATTCGTACGTTAACTAACTATTTCTAGGCCTCTCTCAGACATCATGAAAATTTTCATTAGTAGAACGTACCTGGAGAAATACTACATCACTGTCCTCATATACACATGAAAATTTTCATTAGTAGAACGTACCTGGAGATGACAAGGAATTCGTTACTGGCCATAGGGACTATCTAGACTTACATAGTAAGTCAGTTTATAGAACCCAAAACATGGGTTTTGATACCAACTGTAACGACTCAACCCCCTAGGACCTAGGTAAGGCCGTTACTAAAATAAATGCATGTAAAGAATTTAAAAAAACGCTCAGTCATTTGAAATAAATGCAAATTAAAAACAAGAGAAGTTCAAAAGACACTTATTAAATGCAATTGTTAAAAACAATAATATGGTACCCATAAATCATAAAGGTTAATAAATACATATGGAAAAAAATTCTTAATAATAAGTTTCAAACATCAAAACTAAACATTAAGGGAAACATGAAAAGAACTCTAAATCTCATGATGCGGAAGCGTAAAAAAAAAAAACTAGTCCCAGTGGCTCAATCATGAATTCCGCTGCGCCATTGCTGGTGCATCTCTACCCTTACCTGAAACATCAACATAAGAAAGAATGAGTATAAAATACTCAGTAAGTAACCCCACCACTGGGGTCAGGCTAGACATCTATGTCCTCTAGATACCCACATATGGCACATAAATACATGTAACATATAAGAAACTGAGTCCTATCCTATTGTAGTTAAGTATGCCCACAAAACTGGTGAATCCCGAAAGAAACACAAAACTGGTGAATTTCCAAAGGAAACACAAAAATGGTGGATCCCGAAGGAAACCAAACTGGTGAATTCCCGAAGGAAACACAAACTGGTGAATCCCAAAGGAAATACAAACTGGTGAGCATCTAACTAATCAATGAGGATATTCACACAGTCTTGACGTGCTAAGATTCAACATTGTACGATTCTAAAACATACATAAAATCCTTAATACCATGGCTGCTTCACATACCCATAATTCTTAACAACATATCATACATCATCCATGTATAACTTATATTATAAATCCACAACATACAAGTATGCCTCAACGCCAGCAAATCAGACATCGACATATGAAAACACATACTATCACATACTAACGATCAAACACTTAGGTGTGTATGTAAACAAATCAGAATTTGTGCCAGAACATACTTTGATTCAAATCATACTATCAATCAACATGCTAACATTTACCATAACATACACTTATTATGCTAGCATACAACTAGAGCCTGGCCCATGGGCAGTTCCAGTGATAAGATTACTTACCTCGAAATTAAATCTAACAAAAAGTAATCTACACCCTCCTTTAACTTAGTAAAATTCTTGAATCACACCCTGAATAAAAAATTTAAAAAAAAAAAATTAAGTTCGACAATCAAGACTAAATTCCAAATACGAAAATACCTCATATGCCACAAAACAACTTACCCAAACGATGTACTGATCCAGAAATCTGTTCCAAGCTTAGCACGGAGATTCCAATCTATTCATAACCCAAAATTCCCTAAAGCCAACTCTAATCGTACTAGGCAGTGGTTCCCAACACCTCGAAAGTTCAATCTAAGCTTCACAACATAATTAGTATAACTAAAATTAGACCAAAACTCAATGGGTGACCAAACCCATTCAAGAAAACACACAAATCTTAGATCTTACCCCATATTCCAAACTTCTGACGAAAACCCCACGGAATGGCGGTAGAAGAGGATGAACCCGACAGTTAGCAGCTGCTATACTGACGGTCAACGGTTGGAAAGGCGAACTAGAACAGTACGGAGCAGATCTGAACGACGACGCGGGTAGTAAAATGCTAGAATGATTGCTGATGCATTTGGAAGCGACGACCGTCGGGGGGTTCGCACGCAGTCGGGCCTCAATGAATGGTGGGGCGTCGACTGGGCAGCAATGACAGTGAAACGCGATGAAGGGTGGTCGGCTAGGGCAAAACCTCGGCGGCGAGTGGCTAGGGTCGGACCGGTGGCGTCTAGACGACGGGCTGAGGAGGGTGGCGGCGAACGTTCAACGTCCAATCTAAGCGGCGTTCGAGCGAGGCAGCTGTGAGGGGCAGCGCTCGGGCGAGATGGCTATGAGGGAGATGGGGTGCCCTTTTTATTTTTTTTTAAAAAAAACTAATAATAATAATAATAAAAGGAAAATAGTATATCTCTAATTAAATCCTTTCCTTAACCCACTTTATACTATTTAATCCCTTTCCTTTTTCCAAAAATAATTAATTCCTGCCATAACTTTTCAAAACTTTTCAAATTGAATTTGAAAATTGAATAATTTCCACGACAACACTTAAATCCTCGCATTTATACTTTAAATTCAGAATTCTAAACATGCCCTTCAACTAAGGACAATTACTGAAAAGGGAAAAGTTTTACATTATTAATAATAAATAAAAAGGTGTGGGATGTTATACGCTGGCTGGGGTTACCCTTGCGATCAAGCTTATTGATACGGTGAAGTCATCCCTGCCATTTTATCTATTTTCCCATGCATCTTATTACGCGTCAACAGTTGTCGTGTCTCTAACTCTCATAGTCATACTTCCATTGCTTAATCTGCTTAGTTAGGAGTAGGAGTAGCGCATAGCCCTTAAACTTCAATATTCTTTTATTCTTCGCAGCAACACATTACTTCATAACATTTAGCTACAAGTCCCTGAGTTCGACCTCGGATCACCCCTAGAAACTTGTGTTCTCGTTATACTTGGCGAGTAAGTAAGAAAACTTGTGGCAGGAACGCATGGTCATCAAACGCATATTGCATATCCCTCAGTCCAACGCATGACCAGCGACGCATGGAGAATGAACAATGAACACATATTTATTTACTCCATTTTCCATGCATCAATGGCCTCATTTGGGTGGCCTAAATAAAAAATGGCCTCCTGTAGAGAAAGTAATGGAAAGTGGCCTTCTGCTTACGTTATAAGCATGTGATTTTACTAATTCACCCTCGCACCTGCCAATATGAATTTACTCGATCCACGATGGTTCATCACACGTTCCTCGATGCATGATCACTTGATACCCAACTTCATGGTCACTCGATACAGCTGCAATTGACACATGTATACTCGTTTATATTAACGTCATACTCGATGCTCGATTACTTTATACTCAATTATTTTGAATTAACCATGTCACTCGATACGGAACCTGCTCTATAGTTAATGCTCATGTATGAACATACACAAATTGAAAAATTTTCTGACCATATACATGGTGAATTTCAAATCGATTTCTTGAAATGTGAAGTAATTTCTTATTAACTAAGAACAAACATAACAGAAACACAAAAGAGAAAATTGGGATCATTTTCCCTTTACAAAACCTGTTTGTCTTGACGAAGATCAAGTTATAAAGGCATTGAGATCATTTCACTATATTGTCTCACACCTCAAGTAAGTAAATGTGCTTTTTTCTACTTTTTTTTTCCTTTTTCGATGATATGCGAGACATACAAACATAGTAAAGAGAACGAGTGAGTGTGAGTTTGTGAATGTGTAATGATACAAGTAGCTCCTAGTGGAACGAGGAGGGGAGAGTAGAGATGTCCATGGGGCGGGGCGGGGTCGGGGATGCGATTCCCCATCCCCATCCCCATCCCCGTGAAATTTCCCACAGGGATCGGGTGGGGATTCCTGCGGGGAATTTTTTCCCGTTATCTTTTTTGTAAAAAGTCAATTAATTTAAATCACTAATATGAGCAAATTGAAATTAAATAATTAAATTTATCACTAAATTGGTTATTATGGTTACTTTTACATGAAAATTTGAATTTAAAGATAAATTACTCAAATTTTGGCCTAAAAAAACTAATTAATTTTTTTTAGTAAAAAGAAATAAATATAAATCAAATTATTCACATCTATAATCTAAATTTAAATATTCAATTTAAATATATTCATTATCTTTCGTAATAAATAATCAAATTTGAAATTTAAATGTAATATTTATATAATAATAATAATAACATAAATTAGATAACTATACTAAATAAATATGTAGAAGCTAATCAAGGCGGGGACGGGGAACGGGGCTAGGACGGGGGCGGGGACGGGGAATGCATTCCCCATCCCTGTCCCCGTTTAGCTTACGGGGAATATTTTTTCCCCACTCCCTCCCCCATTCCTCGCCTAATCGGGAAATCTCTGCCCCATTCAGGGCGAGACCCCGTCCCCATGGGAAAATTGGACATCTCTAGGGGAGAGAGCTATGAAACAATAAGCATCGAGTTGAGAATACTAAGTATTGAGTAACGAGTAGCGAGTATAACGAGTGTTTAACAGTTACCTATTTTCCTAAATGCTCACTTTCTATCTTGTTTTTTCTTGAAGGATGGATAAGTATATATTCTTACGTTATGGTGGTATATGGGACGGCACAGAAGAATGCTATACTGGAGGCCGTTTGAAAGGTTTGCTAGTTCCATGCACATTGACGTACAATGAGCTGGTAAATCTTGTATATGATATCATGCAAGTTAGTTCGACAGAGTTCAAGATTATAATGAGGGTGAAATATAAGATGGATATTGATTCTCCTCCAGTGTGCTTAATGGACGATGCTGATATTAAATTTCTCCTCTCAGAGTATGACTGTACTAGACTGCAGGTATTTGTAAGTCTTGAGGAAATCGAATAAATTCATCGCAGGGCAACATTTGATTACCCAGAGAGAGTAGACCAACCCATTTGTGAAGGTGATGTAAATGAGCATGATGTTTGTCCATTGGGTGTCTGACTGGAAAACGACAACATTTATGTTAATATAGCAAACGTATTGCATCCAAATGTGATAATAGAAGATGTTGGGACATGTGTAAATGAGAATACAATGATAGAGGAGGAAGAGGTTAGGAATGAAGAACAGACAACCCTAGTTGTTTTAGGGAAAAATCGTTCTGTTATGAATGAAGAACAGTCAACCCAGGTCTTTTTAAGGAGTGGTCCTTCTGTCGTGAATGAAGAACAACCAACTCTGATTCTGTCAAATGATTTTGGCCATTTTGTTGGGAGTGTGCCTTGTCAAAATCCGACCTATTTACCATCTAGTAGTAATGCCCTAAGGGGGGACTTGATTATGCAACCACAGTCATTTATAAGGTTGGTGGATACAGTTGAAGAAGGTCAAATTTTCTTCGGCAAGAGTGATGTGAAGATGAGGTTAGCAATGTTGGCCATTAAGAACAACTTTGAGCTGTGGGTTAAAAATCCAAACAAAAAATTGTATAGTGTTCGGTGTTTTCACAAGACTTGTAAGTGGGTTGTTCGAGCAATTAAAATGGACAAATGTGATATTTTTAAGATCACAAAATACACGCCCAATCACACATGCTCGATTGAAGTATTGAATCATGACCACAAGCAAGCCAACACATTCGTTATGGTCACCTAATCAAGGACAAGTTCGACTTTGGTCGAGGGGACAAACCGCACCATATTATTAAGGATATGCAACAACAATACGATGTCAATTTTAGTTATGACAAGGCCTGGTGTGCGAGAGAAACTGCTTTTGCTCTTGCAAGGAGGACGCCAAAAGAATCATATGTTATCTTGCATGCATATGGTGAGGCTTTAAAGATAGAAAATCCTAGAACTGTATTTGAGATTGAGCTTGAAAAATCAAAATATTTCAAATACGTGTTCATGGCGCTAGGTGCGAGTCTAAGAGGTGTTAAGAGTTATCGACCCATGATCATTGTAGATGGCCATCATTTAAAGGGTAAGTATAAGGGAACAATGATAGTTGGTGTTGCAATGGACAGTAATAAATAACCAATTGTACCCACTAGCATATTCAATTGTTGATAGTGAGAATGATCGAGCCCTAAAGTGGTTCATGACGAACCTTAAAATAGCAATTGGAGAATGCCCTAATCTCTTATTCGTCTCAGACCGTGGAGAGTATAGCTAATGTCGTTGATATCATATTCCCCAATTCTTACCACAGACTTTGTACCTTCCATTTGAAAAGGAACGTGGAGAAATACTTCAAAGACGAGACCGTTAGAAAATTGTTTCATGATGCTTATAGAGCATATCGAGAATCAGAGTTCAAGCGTCATTGGGTCCAAATAGTGACCTACAAAAATGGTTCCCTTGCTAGATATTTAGAGGATGCTGGTATTCAGCGGTGGGCACGGTGTTACCAGCCTGGGAACCGATATGATAACATGACTAGTAATGGTGTTGAATGCTTCAATGCTACCAAAGAAGCAAGAGTGTTATCAATAACTTCATTGCTAGAATACATAAGAGGTCTACTTCAAGATTGGTTTCATGAGTGGCAAACAATGTGGTCTAATAGTACATCGACACACTTAATCTATATGGAGGAAATAATGGGTTTAAAGTGTGAAAAAGCTAAGGGATGCCAAGTAAATCCTATTGATTGTTATATATTTCATGTCAAGGACGATGGATTAGATGGTATAGTCAGCCTTGACACTCGAGAATGTAGTTGCAAGCAATTTCAGTGTTTGGAGATTTCGTGTTTGCACGCTATTGCTGCAGTTAGAGAGCACAATATTAATCCATTTACTCTATATAGCCGATTGTATAGTGTTGATTCCCTAGTACTAGCATATGCATAATCAATAAACCTGCTCGGTCATGTATCAGAATGGAAAAGGTCACCAGGGTATACCGAGGTAAAAATACTCCCACCGAAAAGAGTGGTATAGGTTGGTAGACGAAGGGTAAATAGGATATCGTCTGCTGAAGAATATGTCACATTAAAGAAATGTGACGATGTGGCCAACCGGGACATAACTGATAAAAGTGCAACGAACCACTTGGCACGTCCAAACTCAACAAACGGGTAAGAACATAGGGGGACCCTAAAAAACTCTGTATTATAATGTAGATTGTTCACTCAATCATATCAACGTCATACTCGATGCTTGATTACTTTATACTAGATTATTTTGAATTCATAGCCCGTTTGAAGGCATTTGATTAATCCTTTGGTGCTCTGTACGGTACTCGACAATACTCGATAAACATTGACTAGATAGATGGTTGATTTACATATATTATATACTTGGTGTAATGTAGAGACGTTCTAATAAATACTCGATAGTCGATACTTGTTAAGATATACTTGTTACACGATACTCGACAATACTTGATAAACATTGACTATATAGATGGTTGATTACTATATACTCAGTGCATGTTACACAATACTCGACAATTCTAAAAAAATTGGTGATTATATAGATGGTATAGATTTACAAATAATGTCAAAGTTCACATGGAAAGCCCTAATAAAAATAAAATAATGTCAGATTTACAAATAATGTCAAAATACAAATAGATGGTATAAAAATTCACATAAATAATGTTAAAATAATGTGAAAATTTACATGGAAAAATTGATTTGCCCTAATAAAAAAATTGATCTGCCCATAACTCGACACCGTATTGCAACCTGAAATTATGCATCTTATCTTGTCGTAAGCTCTCCATACTCGACCAGGTCACCAAGTACTCAAAGTAGTTGAGACTGAATATCCCACAGTCGAGTGTATTCCCTTGTAGGTGCCTATATTGATACGACTCAACTTCCAAGGACTAGTGAAAGGTCGGGTTTTGCATCATATAGGCCGCATAAAAGAAGAGTAAAGCATAGGGGCGTGAGGAATTTTCGCAGATCTTTCTCTTTGATGTATTGGGAAACGATCATCGAGAGGAAACATGAATTGTTAATCATCTCAATGTGAGAGGATAGGCTAGTTGTTTGGCCTGGGAAACGATCATGGGGAGGAATCTTGAATTGTCTAGCCATACTGCACAAAATAACCAAAAATAGGAAAAAATAAGAATTATGTTCAATACTCGATACACGATGCACGTTCCTCGATGATACTCGATTTCTTGATACCCGATACATGCTACATGGTGTCCCTTACTCACTACATTATAAGTGACTAGATGGTTGATTATCGAGCATTCAGTTTGATTTTCCACCTTCATGCATTATTCAACTCAAACCCTAAACTCCAAGCAGTCCGAAATAACAAAAATTTGAAAAATGGAATGAAAAAAACTCGAAATCCAACCAAACATGCAAGATATGAAAACAGAAATGAAAACCGTGTCGGTCGAGTATCGAGCAACATACAAGCGCATATCGAGGAACATGATGCAGAGATAGTCGAGTTTTGAGTGAATGATGCCAAAATACAAAAAACGAGAAGAATGTTACTTGATGATAGTCGAGCATCGAATATGACGTTGATGTGATCAAGTATACATGTGTCGATTGCAGCCGTATTAAGTAATCATGAAGCTGGGTATCGAGTGACCGTGCATCAAAAAACGTGTGATGAACAATCGAGGATCGAGTAAATTCACATTAACAAGCGCGAGGAATGCATCTCAAGGACGAATCGATAAAATCATAAGCATAAGCCACTTTCCATTAATTTTTCATTTGGCCTCCCAAATGAGACCATCCTTAAAAATAAAAATAAAAATAATAAAAAAAAAAAACTCGGATTTTATTGTCGCATTTCTCACTCTACACTCCTCTCTCTATAAGCCTCCGTTGTTTCTGTCACCTTGATTTCTCCTGTTTTCTCGGCAAAAGCTTGACCTTCACTTTCACTATCACGGCCGTTTCCTGAAGATTCTTCGCCACAGTCTCTTCTCTTCTCCGTGTATTAATCGTATATTTTCCGTTTATGTATTTCTCATTCCTTAAATGTTGCATTTTCTTCCATTCATTGTGGTTATTCGCGACTTTGTATGACGATTGATGGTTTTTTGGGCTGTGTTGGAATGATTGCAGGAGGAAAAAGAACTGGAGGTAATTTCCGTGCAGAATTCTTGAATATATACTCATAAATTGGGAAGTAAGGGATTGGTATATATGTCTTTCAATCAATCAACGCATGATAAGAATGAGGATCCTCAGTTTAAGGAATCTGGGCGATCGTCGAGCTTCAGTCAACAGAAAATCACTTGTGGACTTCATTCTAAGCCACGGGATTCGCGCAGGTATGCGCCGCCGATCGTCTCCAACCACAGGTAATGGCCTTGTGTCCCCCCCCCGGGATTGTGTTAGGAATATCTTCTGTATGAATTCTGTGGTTTTCTAGAGGGATTGTTTGATTTCGTACATTGTTTTTAGTTCTAATTCAGTATTTCTTTTTGTTTCTTCTTCTTTCCCTTTCGGTTTTCGGTTTAGTTCTAAGCAGTCCAACGATGTGCAACCAGCACGGAAAACTAGGGCTGGTGCATCCTTTGCACAGTCTACCGTTTCTACGACCCCTCGCGGAGGACAAACCGGTTCTCATGTGCAGTCGCAACAGAATGGTATGGATTCATTTAGAAAAAACAGAAAGAAAAAGTTTCATATATCGTTTTCAAGGAAGCCATTAAATTGCTTTCTAAGTAGTTTATATCACGTCAGGGATCAGCATCTGGTTATATTATAAAGTAAATGTTATCTTTTGATCAGTGTTTCTCTTTCCTTGTGATCTTGTTATTGTTAACAGTTAACTCAAGGCCTTTTCATTTAAATGTTTTTCTTTTGTACATTTTTGTGTGATGTTTTGCAATATATGAGTTTAATACACTGCTCTGCTAGCAGGATCCCAAAGCTGGGTTGTTGAAAAAAATGCAACTTCTCAAACGGCCTCAAAAACTTCTGATGCACTTTCAGAATCCAAGAGCAGCACTGTTCAAGATAATGCATCTTCTAAGCCTACATCAAAAACTTCCGACACCACCCCCTTTAAAGGTAAGCTGATTAGGGTCACATTTACAGCAGAGAAGTGTTTTGGCATGTGGTGGTGTGTGGTGAGATTTATTTTGGTTTGTTCAATGGTACATTTTTTTTGGTTGGGATGCTAATCATAGTTATTTTCATGTTCTAGACATGGGAGAACAGCATTTAACATTTCCACTTCAATTTGGATCCTTAAGTCCTGGTTTCCAGGTATTCTATCCATTCTATGATTATTTAGTAACGTCAATGGTATATATGACTAAGTCTTCAATGAAATTGCTGGTAATAAATTATATGATTATATCTGTTGTGAGGATTGACACTTTGGTATTTCAGATTCCTAGGACCAGTTCAGCTCCTTCAAATCTGCAAGAACAGATATTAAACCAGGTTAGAATGCGTCTTTTCAACGACTGCTACTGTCCTGATATATGGGTTACTGGTGGCCGATAGCTCTGGCACTCATCAAATATATGTTTTTTAGAGTTTGATTCTGGCTTTCATAAATCTTGAGCTTAGCAACAGTCTAAATCTGTTGGCATGTATGTACCATGGTCATCTCTACTTCATTTGGATGGTTGTTCGGTATAACTGGCCTAAGATCGAGTTTTAAAGTTTCTGCACATGCTCAGTTATTGAAATGATTTATTCATATTGCTAATTATGGTTACTGTTTCTTTTTCTTGGCAACTGGGTTGGTTTATTCTTATCAGCTGTTCTTACCTGCCAGGCACAATGCCATGTGTTTAAATCTGTACCTTCAGGGTCAGTGCTGCCAGTACCCAGACAACCAATTGCCAAAAATGATCCCAGTCTCTGTGATCAACCAAATATTGGAACGTTCAATCCAGAGCCAGTGACCAAAAGGAAGATCCAAGTCTTGTCAAGAGCACCCTTAAACCAGATTCAGAAGCCTTCCCATGTATCATTTGTTACTTACGGAACTTCTGTTTCCCTTGCTGATAGCAAGCGTATGAGCTTTGTGCATCCTATTGCCAATTCACCTAATGTGAAAGTAATCCAAGTTCATGATGAGAAGTCTACAAAGCATGTGGCAATGCAGTCTCTTCCTGGGCCTTTGACGCAGGTCGTCCACTCATGTTCTAAAGAAAGCCTATCTAAGTCCATCTCAATTAAGGCTGATAACAAAGTATCAGGCAAGAAAGGACTGATTCAACTCCCGCATCAGATTGAGGTTGCAGATCCCAATTGTTATACTAAGCTGGAATCCTCTTTGCAATTTGAGCAAGCAAAGCATGAGCTCGTTGGAACAAAAAAAGTAGGAGCGGGAAGATTGCCCGATTCTCAATATGGCATAAAACAAAGTAAACTGCTATCTTGTATGAAGCCAACGACAACTAGTAATGGCAATTCAAAGTCAAAAACACTGGAAGAATGGGATGGACCTATAATTTCGCATGCAGAAGTTGACAGTAATAATGTTCTTTCCAACTCCATAACTCATGGATGTAAGACTTTACCTATTATTGTATCTTCTTGTCAAAGTGATAGTAACAATATCAATGATACTGTAGTGTGCCGAGCTGATCTGCAATCTGCTCTTGTTGAAACGTCTGAGCTCACAGAGATGAAGCAGGAAGGAGGTAGAACAGAGTATACATGTGGTCAATATGACCCTAATTTTAGACCCTTTATTGAGGATATGGAGACAAATAAGATGAGGAATAGGTCGAAGAAGAAGAGGAAGGAAATTCTTCGGAAGGCAGATGCTGCTAGGACTACTTCCGACCTTTATATGGCATATGAAGAACATCAAGAGAAGAAAGAGACTGTTATATCTGCAGAAAGCTCCAATAAGAGCATAAATATGAAACACGACTCTGTTGGTTCCATTAAGGAAGAGGCTATCTTGAACAAGAAGGATGTTCATAGTAAACTCGAGCTAGATGATTGGGAAGATGCAGTTGATATTTCTACTGATACATTGAAATACGAGGGTGGTTTTGAGGACAAGGCCAATGAAAAAGTAGCACTGCACCTCGAGGATGGGAGTGGAGATCTGGCAAAAAGGTACTATAGAGATTCCCCCCTGAAATTTGTCAAGTTCATGGACCGTCCGGATGGGTTTGAAATTACTCCCAACATGAAGGCTTTAGTGAGTATTAACCATGGCTCTTGTTCTGTTAATAGTAATTCACTTGCTAACCTTGGAAAAATGGATAAGCCAAGCGGACGGTCTCGACTAGACCATCGTGCTATTACTGTTGATGATAGACTACTTGCTTCAGGGCGGCATTCACACTTGGATAGCACTTGGCCAACCCAAGGTGCTACCATTAGTGCTGTAAAGTCCCGATGGGCACACATTGGTTCTCAGGAAAGGATCCAAAGGAATGGCTCAAATACTGATAGGTGGCAAAGAGATGCTAGTTTTCAGGTGAAAGGTATAATTTCTTCTCGAACTCCATCACAGGCGATGCACAGAGCTGAGAAGAAATATGAGGTGGGTGAAGTGGTTCCCAAGGAATTGATCAAACAAAGGCAGTTCAAGGATATACTAAACAAGCTAACTCCACAAAATTTTGAAAAACTCTTTGAACAAGTGAAATTAGTTAATATTGATAGTTTGATGTCACTGTATGGTGTCACCTATCAGATCCATGACAAAGCTTTGATGGAGCCTAGTTTCTGTGAAATGTATGCCAATTTTTGTCTCCATTTGGCTGGTCAGTTACCTGATTTTAGCGAAGGTAATGAGAAGATTACTTTTAAGAGGTTGCTTTTAAACATGTGCCAAGAGGAATTTGAGAAAGGGCGGGAACGAGAAGTGAATAGAATAAAGGCCCGCAAAAGAATGCTTGGCAACATCAGATTAATTGGGGAGCTTTACAAGAAAAAGATGATAGCAGAGAGAGTTATGCATGAATGCATCAAGGAATTGTTGGGTGAATATCAAAATCCCGATGAGGAAAATATTGAAGCATTGTGCACATTGATGAGTACCACAGGAGAGATGATAGATCACCCCAAAGCAAAGGAGTATATGAATTCATATTTTGAGATGATGACTAAATTATCTAATAGCATGAAGCTGTCATCTAGGTTTAGGTTCATGTTGAAGGATGCAATTGATTTGAGAAAGAATAAATGGCAACAGGGGAGATGAGAAGGAAGTTACCCTGTGCATCAAGGACTTGAATTCGCTTGAATCCCATTCCCCCATGATTTCTCTTTGGGTCACAGACCCCTTTGAGAGACAAAACACAGAAAGGGATCTTTTAGCTAAACATGATGCAATCGTGTAGAAGATGAAGGTCGATCGCATAGACTTGACGCTCGATCGTTTAGTATAAAGTACTATTGTATATTAAACTCGATAGTAATCATGTAGTCACTCGATAGTGAATCTGATCAATCGTGTGTCGTTCATTGAGATTTTGAAATCAAATTTCTTTTAGCTCAATTTTCCATAAAATCGTGTATAACCACCCACTAAGGTCGGTTATTGAAAAAAGAAATATCAATTATCATATAATTAATAAATTATAAATAAATACAATAACTAATTATATTATATTTATAAACTGTAGTTTTTATATTGCATCACATGTAACATATAAACCATAGTTCTTTTTCTATTTTATGACATTTAATATCAATCATATTTATATTAACTCCTCCAATCAAATAATAATGTATCAAATACATCATATCAATTATATCATATATGATCAAATTCCCTCTTGTTAATTTGAACATTTCAAATTAACCCAAAAACTGATTCTTAACTTGAATCCATTGAGCCACCAAGAGGACCTTATGGGCCTATAGCTTGAAGCTCCAACGGTAATTGAATAACTGACTAAACTCTTTAATCACATTATCCACCATCTGTTAACTGTCGGGCACTCTACTAAAGACTGACAGCTACATTCTTCGCATTACAGATATATTTCTGTGTCCATTGGATATAACCAATCAACAGTACAATAACCCTTCAAAAATTGCTCGTAAGTACAGCTAGGCAAAATTACCGTTTTGTCCCTATAGTTACATCTAACTCCTTAAATACCACTGATTCCTCTAATGAATAATAGATCATAGTCCCACTATGACTAAACCCTTCTCGGGCCAAGAAAAAGTGTGGCACCACATTGTTCAAGCCCCGAAATCAGCCCTTATCTCTTACCCCTGCTTTGGGGAAGGAGTGAATTTCATCTTGTGTAGCTGAGTTTCCAGCTACCCAATCAGATGAATCCCCAAAGTGGTAGGCTTGTTGAGTCGGCAATCTGGCCACTCTCACCCATGCAAATCAAAGGACCACATTTATAGGCAGGAGTTCACAACTCACTCAGGATTAAGATCATGTTACTTATGGTCATCCTAGTGAAATGATGAAATAAATGCTAAATAAATAAGGTAAGTTCAAAAGTCCTTTATTAAATGCAAATATTAAAAAACAACAATAGGGTACCCATAAATCATAAATGTTAATAAATAAGCCTGTAAACAATTCTTAATGGTAGGTTTCAAATATCAAAACTGAAAATTAAGCAAAACGTGAAAGGAAATCTAAGTCTCATGAACGGAAGCATAAAACTAGTCTCAGTGGCTCGATCATGAATTCCACTTGTCCATCGCTGGTGCATCTCTACCTTTACCTGAAACAACAATATGAGAAAGAATGAGTATAAAATACTCGGTAAGTAACCCCACTACTAGGGTCAGGTTAGGCATCTATGTCCTCTAGATGCCTACCTCTAGTGGAACTATAAACTTCTCTGGTCCTTATAGGATACATACATACATGCAAAACTAGTTTCTATCCTACTGTAATTAAGTATACCCACTACCTCTGGTGAATCACGAAGGAAACATAATGTCTGGTGAATCCCAAAGGAAACACAATCTGGTGAATCCCGAAGGAAACACAATATCTGGTGAATCCTGAAGGAAACACAATCTGGTGAATCTCGAAGGGAACATAATCTGGTGAATCCCGAAGGAAACACAATCTCTAGTGTGCATAACTAATTAGTAAAATCATTATCATAGTCTCAACATCATAATTATCACAATATGGTTCTATGACATACATGTCGAATGAACTCTTACCAAAATAGGTGCCCAACAATCAACAAGAAGGATCACAACGCATACCAAAATACTTTCCGAATGAACTCGAATCCGTTGAATAGCACGTTGCACACTCCGAAGTACTCCAATCTTGGATCTAAATTTCAAATACAGAGATAACAAATTTTAACCCAAAACCAAATGGGTAATCAAACCCTAGAAGACCAACCAAAATCTTGCCCAAAATTAATCAATCCCTTACTAAAAAAAAAAAGTCAAGTGATGCATGCGGATTTCGGCAACAAACATGGGCTGGCAGCACTTGATCAACGTGGAAGCAGCCGTGGCGGCGCAGCGAGCGGCGATAGAAAGACTCGCGACTCGGCTTCGGCGCGTTTGGACGGAGGAGGATGACAGCTTGGATCTGGACGAAGGAGGACGACGACTAGCGATCTGGTCAGGCTACGAGCAGCAGAAATAAAAATCAAAGGGGGGAGGGGGTTTATAATAATAATAATAATAATAATAATAATAATAATAATAATAAACTAAAAAGGAAATAAAAATAAACTATGTTTTATTCTTTTCCTTATTCCACTTTGTACTAATAAATTTCTTTCCTTCCCAAAATGAAATTAATTCCTGTTATTAATTTTCAAATTGAATAATTTTACGTTAACAATTAAATTTTCGCAATTACACTTGAAGTCCAAAATTCCAAAAATGCCTTCAATACTAAAAATTACTGAAATTACATTATTACTAAAAAAAATGCAGGGTGTTACAAGTTATCCCTCGTTATCCATATACTACAGACCATTTAGGTTATCACTTAAAACACGATCCACTTGTATGTCTCCATATACATGTTGAAGTTACAACGATAACCATGGATCTTACTTTATTGATTTGTAGTTAATGCAACTAAAATATCTCATATTTCATAGACTGAAGTGAATAAAATATCATATGTTATAAATCACAAAAATGTTTGTTCCTAGAAGTGTTTACAAATTACAGGACCCTACTAGATTTAAGGCATCAACCCTAATAGAAGGAACACTAAGGTCCACATCGAAAGCGGAGATCGGTCCCAATTTTTTTTTTTTACAGAATCAAAATACACAGTACATAAATTATGCATCAAAACAAAAACGTTACGGCATGCAAAAGAAGGGTTAAAAAAATGCTTACCCTTGAAGCCAAAACATTTTTCACTAAATTCCTCCTCTCCAAATGGTCACGAACAATCATGATCAAATCGTACAAAAATATTTCTCAACATGGACACCACCACAATTTGAACCTTCTGTATTCTCTACAGGGTATGAGAATCACCGGAGGTGTGGGCTCTGTGTTCTTTTGGGAAGAGGGAGAAAATTTGTGAGAAGAGGAAATTTATTTTCTAAAGAATAAAATGGAAATTGAAAAAAATACAGAGACCTTCTGTATGTTCTACTTATCGTGAAGAAGAAGAAGATTAAGAAAATAATTCCCAACTCTCTATTAGGGCACTGATCTTTAAAATAACTTTATTGATTTAACGGGTTGACACAATCGCTCAATATAACAGCTAAACGATATACTTGTTCTTCAATAAACGATGAGAGTCAAACAACAACTAGACGATCGTTTATTGTTGTTACTCGATCGCTTACCAGACTCTAAACTTTGTTTAAAAACTCTATATGATCGCTTATAGACTCTACACAATTGCTGACTAATGCTAGACAATCGCTTACAAAACACTACGCGATCACTTACAAAATACTACACAATCGCTTAAAAAATATTACACGATCGCTTACAAAATACTATACAATTGTTGGGCTCTGCTACTCGATCTCTTAGTAGAAGAAGTAGGTGATGAGCGGCACACTTCGGTTAATTCTACACGATAGACGTTCCCGAACTCCCACCCTCGAGAGCTCACCTTCCTCACTCCAGATATTCAAACTTCCATGCCTTTTCTTTCAGTTTCTTTCTTCTTTTAAACACCCAACTTCTCCCAACATAATTGAAAGTAATTTAGTTGCGGTCCCCAACCTCCCTAATCGACTCAACCACTAAATTCCCTTTATCTTCTTTATTCTTTCTTTTTTGATATTGTAGTATAATTGGAGCTCTATCATTACCTCCCCCCTCCACCTCTACCTTGTCCTCAAGGTAAAATTATGGAAATCATCGAATACCTCCCAAGTTGCCTCATGCTCCGGCAAGCCCTTCCACTTCATTAAAACTTCATGTCCCCGCTGTGACGGTCCAAGCCAGAGCTCAATACAACTTCTGGTTCAGGCAGCCAAGTGTGATTTTCATCGATTAAAGGATCTATAGACAATTTCCCTTCTGGTTGTCCAACCACTTTTGAGCTGCGACACATGAAACACCGGATGGATCGACACTGTTGTAATATAAGGATGTATGTTAGCATGTATGCTTAGTTCATTACTTGTTATATAAAAGTTATATATTAGTAATGAATGAACATTGCATGAGCATGACACTTAGGTTTATTTATAAAAGTTATAAATGCCTTGTGAATGTCTAGATTAGTAATGTGGTTGGTTTTAGTTGTTTCATTTTTTATAAGAGTTATAATTAATGAAATTAGAATTAAAATCAATAAGAAAGAGTTGCATGTAAACTTAAGCTTTAATCATGTTTTAAAAGAGTTTTAAAATTTTATTGAGGTAGACCTAAGATCAGATTATAATAAGATTAGATACCTAAGTTTAATCTTTTAATTCGGTTTAATTGGATTAAATTAACTATAAAAGTTTAAATATGTATCAAATCTACTATAAGGGACCTTTTGGCTAAGGCTGGTTCTAGCTAGGTTGGGGTACTTAAGTCGATGGAAACATTGCACCCCTACTTGGGAACCTACCTAGAAAGGTGAATTAGATAGATTTGTTACATGCATGAAAATTTAATGAAAGTCTATTAAAGTGTTTAATAAGACTTGAATCAAACTTGTTTAATCATAAAAAACAAGTGTTGTTTTTTAGCAAATTAAACAACCGCTTAGTTAAAATCGGTAGCCGGATTTACTAAGTTAATGAAACCCTAGGTAGAACATTCAGTGGGAGGTAATTGAGGTATATGATACTTCATTTTACCTCTACACGTTTCTCGCCAAAAAGTTCACACCGTGAGATCTATCCTCGGCCTTGAGGCACCCTGGGAGTGTCCCCCTAAAGGATGGCATTTGGGTAGGTCAATACCAAGGTGAATGGAGAGAATGTTCATAGTAAGTGGGAGTGGGATGTGTGACAACATATCCCTCGGTCTCTCTCATTAGGTTGGATAAAGTTTTCATGCATCGCCTCGAGGCACCCTAGGAGTGTCCCCCAAAAGAATGGCTGTATTTGCACAACTCTTTATCCGATCTCCATAAATGGATAGTAGTATTTTGTCCTAATCTTCCTTTTCCCTACAGTGAGCGCATTAGGGTGGGACTCTAGGGCCTAAAATAAGGGGTTACACTTACATGGAATTATTAAGGATGTTAACAAATTCTTGATCAAACAATGGTGACTGTTAGATTTAGTTACAAGAAGTTTTTTCTAACTAATGGTTGAGATTGTCTCATTCCAGTAAAGGGGTACTTAATCACCCTACGGTGATTTTTGTCCTATCTCACTGGAGCATCATTGCAAAATAGATGTCACTTAGGGTACAATAGAACTATTTTGCTAAAACTTAATTGGTGATAAATGTGGTAATGTAAGTAGACTCATTAAGTTTGTTCTTTTTTCAGCAACTTTTAAATTATGGCAACCGCTACTTTATCACTTTTAGCCACCGATAAACTGATTGGAGAGAATTACGCTATTGGAAAAACACGATTAACACGATACTTATCATCGATGACCTGAGGTTTGTCCTTATAGAGGATTGTCCTCCTATTCCATCTCTCAACGCCGCTCGAAATGTTCGAGAGGTGTACGAGCACTGGACACGGGCGAACGAGAAGGCCAAACGTATATTTGGCCACCCTTAATGACGTGTTGGCCAAGAAGCATGAGCCCATGTTCACTGCACGCGAGATCATGAAGTCCCTAAGGGGAAAGTTCGGACAACCATCCGCGCAGCTCAGGCACGACGCTCTTAAATTCATCTTCAACTCCAAGATGAAGGAGGGTACATCTGTTTGTGAATATGTTATGAACATGATGGTCCACTTCAATGTAGTGGAGATGAATGGGTCGAGCATCGATGAGGCCAGCCAAGTTAGCCTTATCTTGGAGTCGTTACCAGAAAGCTTCCTTCATTTCGTAAGCAACGCTATTCTGAACAGGGTTGATTACAACCTTACAACTCTACTGAATGAGTTGCAGACATTCCAATCCCTGCTGAAAAGCAAGGAGAAGAAGGTTGGTGAGGTAAATGTTGCCTCATCTTCTAAAAAGTTCCCCCGAGGATCGACCTCAAGAACTAAGTCTACACCTTTTTCTTCCAGCACCAACAAATGGAAGAAGAAGAAGAGTCGTAAGGGGAAGGCACCTGCTAACCCACAACCTGCCACTCCGTGGGGTAGGCAACCAGTGCGGGTTGGGGAAAATGTTTCCTCTATAACTAGGACGACCACTGGAAGCGGAATTGCCCTCGTTATTTGGCTAAGAAGAAAAAGGCCAAACAAGGTAAATACGATTTACTGGTTTTAGAGGCTTGTTTAGTGGAGCATGATGATTCTGCCTGGATTATTGACTCTGGGGCCACTAACCATGTTTGTTCTTCATTTCAGGGAATTAGTTCTTGGCGGCAGCTTAGTGCTGGTGAGATGAGTATGCGAGTTGGAACCAAGCACGTCGTCTCAGCTGTGGCAGTGGGAGGTCTACGGTTGACTTTACAAAATAGGTTTATCATTTTGCATGACGTGTATGTAGTTCCCGAGTTAAAGAGGAACTTAATTTCTGTAAAGTCTTTGCTTGAATGTAGTTGTACCCTTAATTTTTCTGTTAATAAAGTGTTTATTATGAAAAATGGTGTTGATATATGTTCGGCTCAACTGGAATACAATTTGTATGTGCTAAGGCCGTTAGCAATAAATTCCCTCCATAACATAGAGATGTTTAAAACTGTTGTAACTCAAAACAAATGACTTAAAGTTTCTCCTAAAGAAAATGCCCAACTTTGGCACCTACTTTAGGGCACATTAATCTCAATAGGATTGAGACGTTGGTGAAGAATGGACTTCTAAATGAGTTAGAAGAAATTTCTTTACCTGTGTGTGACTCATGCCTTGAAGGAAAAATGACTAAAAGGCCTTTTATTGGAAAAGATTATAGGGCCAAAAAGCCTCTAGAGTTAGTGCATTCAGACCTTTGTGGTCCGATGAATGTGCGGCCAGGGGAGGCTATGAATATTTCATCACTTTTACTGATGATTATTCAAGGTATGGGTACGTTTATTTAATGCAACATAAGTCTGAATCCTTTGAAAAGTTCAAAGAGTTCAAGGCTGAAGTTTAACACGCATTAAGTAAAACAATTAAAACGCTTTGATGTGATCAAGGTGGAGAGTTTCTGGATTTTGAGTTCCAGAACTATTTGATAGAACATGGAATCATTTTTCAACTCTCAGCACCTGGTACACCTCAGTAGAATATTGTATTGGAGAGGAGAAATCGAACCCTATTGGACATGGTTCGGTCAATGATGAGTTACGCTTCCTTATCGAACTCATTTTGGGGTTTTACAGTAGAAACTGCAGCCTACATCCTGAATGGCATTCCCTCCAAAAGTGTTGCTAGAACACATTTGGAGTTGTGGAACAGGCGTAAAGCTAGTTTACATAATTTTTGCATCTAGGGTTGCCCGACACATGTGCTTGAGGCTAATCCTAAGAAACTAAAATCACATTCGAGCTGTGCCTATTTATAGGCTACCCCAACGAGACACGAGGGGGTTATTTTTATGATCCTAAGGAAAACAAAGTGTTTGTATCGAAAAATGTTACTTTTCTTGAGGAGGATCATATAAGGGAGAACAATCCTAGAAGCAAAATCATGTTGAATGAGCTTTCCAAAGAAACTATTGAAACTTCAACAAGAGTTGTTGATATGGGTTCATCTAGTAGGTTAAATCCACCTCAAGTGTTGAGGGAACCTCGACGTAATGGGAGTGTTGTGAACCCACCTATTCACTATATGAGTTTAACTGAAATCCTAGCTATGGTAGTTGATGGTGAAGTTGAGGATCCGTTGTCTTACAAGAAGGCAATGGAGGATGTTGACAGAGATGAATGGGTCAAAACCATGGAGCTCAAGATGGAATTTATGTACTTCAACTCAGTTTGAGTTCTTATAGATCAACCTGATGGGGTTAAACCTATGGGTTCTAAATGGATCTACAAGAGGAAACTAGGTGCTGATGGGAAGGTGCAAACCTTCATGGCTAGATTGGTGGCAAAGGGGTATACCCAAGTAGAGGGAGTCGACTATGAGGAGACTTTCTCGCCTGTTTCCATGTTGAAGTCTATTCTCATTCTCCTATCCATTGCCTCATATTATGACTATGAGATATGGCAAATGGATGTCAAGACTGCTTTTCTAAATGACAATCTTGAGGAGACCATTTATATGGTACAACTCGAAGGATTCATAGCTCAAGGTCAAGAGTAAAAGGTTTGCAAGCTGAATCGGTCCATTAATGGACTGAAATAGGCATCTCGATCTTGGAACATAAGGTTTGATACTGCGATCAAATCTTATGGCTTTGACCAAAATGTTAATGAGTCTTGTGTATACAAGAAAATCATCAATAGTTCAGTAGCTTTCCTAGTGTTATATGTAGACGATATCCTACTAATTGGGAATGACGTAGGCTTACTGACTTTAGTTAAGAATTGGCAAGCGACCCAATTCCAAAAGAAAGATTTGGGAAAGACTCAGTTTGTTCTTAGGATTCAGATCTTTCAGGGTCGAAAGAACAAAATACTAGTACTTTCTCAGGCATCGTATATTGACAAGATGTTGATCAAGTACTCGATGCAGAACTCCAAGAGGGGTCTATTGCCTTTTCAGCATGGAGTTACATTTCCTCAGGAAAAGTGTCCTAAGACACCTCAAGAGGTTGAGGAAATAAGACGGGTCCCTTATGCATTTGTCATCGATAATTTGATGTATGTGATGTTATATACTAGATCTGACATCTGATTCGCTGTGGGGATAGTCAATAGATATCAGTCTAATCCAGGATAAGGTCACTAGACAGCCGTTAAGAACATCATCAAGTATCTTTGGAGAACGGGGGACTACATGCTTGTGTATGGTTTTAAGGATTTGATCCTTACAGGATACACGAACTTTGATTTTCAGACTGATAACGATTCTAAAAAATCCACTTTTGGATCAGTGTTCACTCTTAACGGAGGGGCTGTAGTATGGAGAAGCACTAAGTAAAGGCCGAGTATGTAATGGCTTGTGAAGCTGCTAAAGAGGTCGTTTGGCTCAGGAAGTTCCTAATTCATCTGGAATTTATTCCAGACATGTCTAGGCCTATCACCCTTTATTGTGATAATAGTGATGCTGTGGTGAATTTTCGTGAGCCTCGGAGTCATAAGCGCGACAAACACATTGAACGAAAATACCATATCATCCGAGAGATTGTGCATCGGGGGGACGTGATTATTACGAAGATAGCTTCGAAGCACAATGTTGCTGATCTGTTTATGAAGGCCCTCATGGCTACAGTGTTTGAGGGTCACCTGCAGAGTATGGGTCTATGGAATAGACCATGGTCGGAGTAGGGCAAGTGAGAAATCTTATACTGAGCGTTTGTGCCCTAGTTTATTGTTTTGTGTACTGGTAATTAGATTATCTTGTATACCCCACTAGCTTTAGGACAAGTGGGAGATTGTTGGGTTGATGCCCTAAATCTCGTAGGGTCCTGTAGTTTGTAAACATTTATATGAACAAACATTTTTTTGATTTATAATATATGATATTTTATTCACTTCAATCAATGAAATATGGGATATTTTAGTTGCATTAACCACAAACCAATAAACTAAGATCCATGGTTATCGTTGTAACTTAACATGTATGTAGAGACATACAAGTGGATTGTGTTTTAAGTGATAACCTAAATGGTCTGTAGTATATGGATAAGGAGGGATACCTTATCCTGGTGACACTACGAGTGTGGCCCGCTTTATAGGTATTAAAAATGTTGTAAAGTGCTACAAATGATCTAATCCTAATCATTCATGTATTAGACATGTGGGCGGGGATATTCTATACAAAGGAGTTTGTATAAGACCGGACCACGAAATGTTTAGTCTCGTTATATAACATCGTTTATAATTGAGACTTTCATTTCACTAGGATGACCATAGGTAACATGACCTTAATCTTGAGTAAGTTGTGAACTCCTGCCTATGAGGGTAGTTCTTTGATTTGCATAGGTGAGAGTGGTCATATCGTCGACTCAACAAGCCTATCACTCTGGAGATTCGTCTGATTGGAGAGTTGGGAACTCAGCTACACAAGATAGAATTCACTCCTTCCCCGAAGCAGGGGTAAGTAGATACATTGCTCACTTAAGGGCTGATTCTGAGGCTTGAACAATATGACGCCACACATTTTCTTGGCTCGAGAAGGGTTTAATCATAGTGAGACTATGATCTATTGTTCATTAGAGGAATCAGTGGTACTTAATGAGTTAGATGTAACTATAGAGGCAAAACGGTAATTTCGCCCAACTATACTTACGAGCGATTTGTGAAAGGTCATTGTACTATTGATTGGTTATATCAAATGGACACAGAAATATATTTGTAGTGCAAAAAGTGCAGGTATCGGTCTTTAGTGGAGTGTTGGGCAGTTAACGAATGGTGGATAATGTGATTAAAGAGTTTAGTCAGTTATTCACGTACCGTTGGAGCTTCAAGCTATAGGTTCATAAGGTCCCCTTGGAAGCTCAATGGATTCAAGTTGAGAATCAGTTTTTGGATTAGTTTGAAATGTTCAAATTAACAAGAGGGAATTTGATTATATACGATATAATTAAATTAATTCAATTATATATGATATAATTAATATGCTGTATTCGATACATTATTATTTGATTGGAGGAGTTAATATAAATATGATATATATTAAATACCATAAAATAGAAAAAGAACTATGGTTTATATGTTGCAATATTAAAACTATAGGTTATAAATATAATATGATAAGTTAGTTGTTGTATTTATTTATAATTTATTAATTATATAATAATTGATATTTCTTTTTCTCAATAACCGACCTTAGTGGGTGGTTATTCACGGTTTTATGGCAAGTTGAGATAAAAAGAAATTTTATTTCAAAATCTCAGCGAAGAACAACAACATGACTAATTATAGTATTGAGTAAAAGGAGTTTTACTACATGATAGCTTTAGAGAGCCTAAACGATCGAGCGTCGAGTCTATGCAATAGGCTTCCATTTGCTACACGATATTTCCATCATCTACTCGATCGTTCTTCCCTCTTCATTCCAATTCTTTCCTCTATCCGAAATAAGCCATAACCCACAACTCCTGAATTCTCACACCGAGAATACTAAGGTAATCTTGTGGTGGTGTCTAGTTCTATTCGAGAATCGAGTTTTACTCGCTGGTGTTCGAGGAAGTTCCAGTTGCTTATTGTGTTTGAGTTTGTTCGAGGGATATACATGAAGAAAGAGTTCTTCAAAGGTATTATCTCTCTTATCCTTTGTTTTTTTTTATTAAAAGCATGTTGTAATTTATCTTTACTGCATAATCGTTTTTGTATGATTGTAAATGTTTGATTTCTTTCACAATAGAGTGCAGAACGATCCGCTTCCGCTCATAGGTCCTCTATAATCAGAGTTCCTTCACCTTCAGTCCTATAACACCCCAAAAAGTTAAGGATATGAGACATATTCCCTATGCCTTAGTTGTGGGCAACTTAATGTATGTTATGCTCTACACTAGGCCAAACATTTGTTATGCAGTAGGAATTGTCAGTAAGTACCAGTCAAATCCAGGGTTAGACCACTGGACAGTGGTTAAGAATATCCTTAAGTATCTTAGGAGAACGAGGGACTACAAGCTAGTGTATGGAGCTAAGGATTTGATTCTTACAGGATACACCGACTCTAATTTCCAAACTGACAAGGATTCTAAAAAATCCATGTTAGGATCAATGTTTACCCTAAACGGGGAGCTGTAGTGTGGTGAAACACCAAGTAAGGATGCATTGCAAATTCCATTATGGAATCTGAGTATGTGGTTGCTTATGAAGTAGAAAAGGAAGAAGTTTGGCTAAGGAAGTTCCTAAGTGATTTGGAAGTGGTTTCAAATATGGACTTGCCTAGCACCTTATACTTGACAACAGGGGGGTAGTAGCCATTGTTGATCAATTTAGGAAGGCTCTCTCTCGACTAAAATGTTTGAAGGTCATCTAGAGAATGTAGGTCTATGAGACATGTACATTGTATAATCTAGGGCAAGTGAGAGATGTATAATGGGTATATGGATGCCCTAGTTTATTGTATTTAGCATTATCCTGCCTTTTGGATTGTGTACAACCCACTGGCTAGAGTTTTAGTTCAAGTGAGAGGTTTTTGGGTTTTATGCCCTAAAACTCATAGTTAGTAAATGTTATTAATTGACCATCATCGATAAAGAGTTATGGATGTTAAATAAATAAATGTTATTGTTTGTATTGTTGTCTATTTTGTCTTAATAATCCTAAATCCAATAAACTAACATCCAAGGTTGTCTTATAAGTCTTGAATTGTATGTGGAGACATATAAGGATCAATGTTCAACATATAGCCTAAAAGGTCTATAGTATAGGGATAAGGAAGTTCCTAAGTGATTTAGAAGTGGTTCCAAATATGGACTTGCGTAGCACCTTATATTGTGACAATAATGGGGCAGTAGCCATTGTTGATCAACTTACGAAGGCTCTCTTTTGGCTAAAATGTTTGAAGGTCATCTAGAGAATCTAGGTCTACGAGACATGTACATTGTATAATCTAGGGCAAATGGGAGATATTCAATGGGTGTATGGATGCCCTAGTTTATTGTATTTAGCATTATCTCACCTTTTAGATTATGTACAACCCACTAACTAGAGTTTTAGTGCAAGTGGGAGTTTTTTGGGTTTTATGCCCTAAAACTCGTAAATAGTAAATGTTATTAATTGACCATCATCAATAAAGAGTTATGGATGTTAAATCAATAAATGTTATTGTTTTTCTTGTTGTCTATTTTGTCCTAATAACCCTAAATCCAATAAACTAACATCCAATGTTGTCTTATGAGTCTTGAATTGTATGTGGAAACATACAGGATCAATGTTTAACTTATAGCCTAAAGAGCCTATAGTATAGGGATAAGGCTGGATATCTTATCTTGGTAACACTATAGATATGACCCACTTTGTATTTGATTCAAACGTAATGATCCAACGCGTTCGTGTAGGTGACACATGAGTGAGGGTATCCTATGCAATGAGTTTTCATAAGACTGGACTGTGAAATAGTAACCACTAGATGTAACACTGTTGACTAGTTAGGTTTCTATTTCAATAGGATGACCTATGTGACTTAATCTTAATTCTGAGTATATTATAAACTCTTGTTCACGAGGGATTGTCCTTTAATTTGCATAGGTGAGGATGACAAGTTCACCGACCCAATATGTCTACCATTTTGGGGTCGGGACCGAGTGGGGAGCTGGGAACATAATAATATAAGATGGAATTCACTTCTTCCCTCCTTAAAGGTAAGTAGATAAGTGTTCCCTTAAGTGGTGTTTCCAAGACTTGAACAAAGGGTCCTACCCTCTCATTAGCCCGAAAGGGGTTTTTGTTTATTGGTTGGACCATAAACAGCTTGTTTATTAGAAGAGCACTGGTACTTAAGGATTCAAAGGTAACCCAAGGGTAAAATGGTAATTTGACCTAGTTGGAGTTACAAACACTTGTGAAGGACTAACTTGCTAATATTGGTCTATATCCATGGACACAGAAATATATTTGTAGTGAGAAGAGTACAGTTGTGGGTCTTTAATGGAGTGTACCTACAGTTAAAAAATATTGATTAACTTGGTTAATGAGTTTAACCAATTAATCTCATATTATTGAAGCTTCTGATCTACAGGTCCACCAGGTCCTCTCGTTAGCTCACTAGAGGATACTTAAAAGGGATAATTTGAATTTTTTTAAATTAATTTGAGGAAACTATGTATTAATGTAATTAATATATAATTAATTATGAATATGATCTATAATTAAATTGGAGAACAATATTTGAATAAGTTTCAAATTAATTGATTCAAGTGAACTAGATTCACAAAGAATTAATTAATAGAGAGGTTTTGGACATATACATAGGATATATATGATAATTAAATGTATACATTAAATTAGGTTTAATGTATAAGCAGTTATTTAATTTTTGTGCAAATTAAAATTAAATAAGTGTTATTTAATTGGGTTAAATGTTATTTATTTAAATGGGCTAATTAATTAAATAAATATTATTTAATTAATTATAGAAAAGAAAAATATATTGGGAAAGATCATTGGCTCTTCTCTATATAAAGACCTCCCCATGGCCCTTTGGGAAGGCACTACACACACTTTGATTGTAGAGAAACGCTGACAATAAACAACTTCTTAGTATTATTGTGCAGAATTTTTCTCTAAGACATAAATCCTCTCAATTCTCCAAAACCTTATTCTCCTCTCCCTCTCTCAATAGTTGGATACCACCTATCCCTCTATTGGAATCCTAGAGAATAACGAGGTAACTCTCGTGGTAGTGTTCGAGATCGCTCAAGGAGTTGTTCGTGATCAAGACCGTTTGGAGATCTGTTCATTGGAAACTTGGAGAGGATTATTCATGGCACTTGAAAAATCTACAAAGGTAAGAATCGTTCTAACCTTTTCCCCAATAGCATGCTAATTTACGTGTTTATCTATTCTGTCTAGTACAACGATTTTGTTTATTGTAAAAATCGAATCGCGGGATGCGAGATGATCTCACACAAGAAATGCTTCCATTGCGGGATTCATTCCCTATAGGCTTGGGTTCACCTCTATCCTTTATTAAAGGGGTCTTCATAGGCATTACCTTGTCGATGTCATCATTCTTCAAGTAAAACTTCACATCTACGAAGTGAGACTAAACTTCTGAAAATGGATTAGAGTTTGATTCAACTTTCTTAATATCATCTTGATAAAACTTGAAACATTGGTGTAGGGTTAAAGATATCACTCCATTTCCGTGAATCCAAGGATGACCTAATAACAACCTATATATGGTCTTCGAATTTATAACATGGAATAATGTGTGGGCTTTTAGGTCATCGATGATAAGTTCTAAGCATATCATGCCTCCTGCCCTTTGGCTATCTTGGTTGAAGTCCTGAATTACTAATTTGCTATTTGACTACTCTTCCACCAGGATGTCTAACTGTTTCATAGTTAACTTAGGCATTATATTGATAATTGATCCATTATCAATGAGAATTCTACCAACTTCCTGTTCACAAACGTATCATAAGATATACAAAGGCCTATTATGAGGCTTTAATCCAATAATAGATCTTTGTCTGTGACTATGGATGTACAGTAATAGGCGCATGTGTGCATTATAGAGGTTGAAGCACTAGATGCATTTGGGTCTAACAACGCATCAATGAGAGTCGTTTTAGTCACCGAAGGAAGTGACAACAAGTCTTTTATGTTGAATGATGGAAAGTCCTTTAATTCTTCCATCATCTCTAATGAACTCAAAGGAGTATCCTTGCTTTCTGTTGTGTTGACAGCATGACAAGCAACAACTTTTGGTGCTTTCTTCAAATAGTCATTGTAGAAGTTCTTTGGAAGGAAATTTGCCAGTTTCTCATGTCGCCTGGGTTGAGAAAAGTCCTCATCTTCCTTCTTAACAAGCTTAGGCTTCAAAGTATTATTTTTCCCTTTTTTCTGAGTCTTGTTCTCTCTTCTATAGCTTCGATAAGAGCTCGACTCTTTTTGGTTAGAACTTGACTTTCTTTTCTTTCGACGAGTCACAAAGATCCATCCCTCGTCATCATCGTCGTCAACATGCCCATCTCTATTCTTAGAATATGTCATTGAGATAGCTTGCTGAACCGAACAACTACAGGTTCGAGGGTTTCAAACTGGACTAAACTTTCTCTTTCATCATAAAGTGTAGTTGATGCTAGAACACTTGAAGTTACTACGACTGCAGCGTATTTGATGCTGGAACACTTGAAGTTACTGCGACCACAACGTAATTTGCTGAGCCATTTCATCCAGCTTCAGCTCAAATCTTCTTCTCACAAGCTAATCTTAGAATTAGCTCCTTCAACACAAAACATTTTTCAATTGCATGGTTAACGTCTCTGTGATACTAGCAATAGTTAGGATCGTCCACTTTTCCTGCTTGTTTCGGTCGTTTGCATTCCGGCAGCTGAATAAGTTTATTTTCCAGTAGTTGCTTAAGCATGTCTGCAACATTAGAATTAGAAAACGGATAAATCTTCTCCTGCCTTTCTTTTAGAGTTGGGCAATGCCTTTTGCCTCCGTCATTCCTCTTTTCAATTTTATTCTCCTTTCCTTTGGAAAAAATTTCAGCGAGGTCATATTAATGACCATTAATTCCTTTATGGTATTCTTCGCAATCTTTTCAATGCCTTTTCCTTTCTTCTTATCTTTCTTCATTTCAGGGACTAAGAAATCCTTAGTTCCTCTTGGCAATACTTAGCTCTATATCATGAGCAAGAGTCACCAATTCTTCAACGTCTGAGGTTTTATCCCCTCTAGAATGTAATGGAGACCCTAGTGCATGCCTTGGGTGCACATCTCCACAACAGGGAATTCGGTAAGTCTGTCTGATAACTTGTAGAAATACAAGTTATTTATATCATCTTACTTAGAATATGCGGCAATAGGAAGGAAAAGTTGCATCGAATGTAGTAAAATTGGCTTAGAAACGCAAAGATTGTATAAGTATCGCAAACACACCCGCTGACCACATTGCGATGGCAAAAAGGATATCCAAACCTTTGTTTTGCAGGTAACAGGTATCACCACATGCGACAATTGCTCGTGGACAAAAAGATCAACGCATTCTCAGGGATTTCTGAAATCGTACAGNCACATGCGACAATTGCTCGTGGACAAAAAGATCAACGCATTCTCAGGGATTTCTGAAATCGTACAGCTTTTTCTAATGTACGGCCTGACAAATGGAACGTAGAGTAGAGCAAACATTCCCACCAGCCGCGACAAGAAAACTAACTTTTCAGAGCAAGACCACTGAGGCAAGAGGTGCTAAAATCTATAAATAGCAACACTCAGCACAAGAAGAGTATACGGGAAAAGAGACGAAAAAGAAGAGAGAAAATAGCAAAAAGAAGTTCTGTGCAAGGAACACTCTTCTCCCAAGAACTCTCCTGAGAAGGAAGTTCTCCACCTCATTCCTCCACTCATCCATCGCGCTGGCAAGCAAGCAACTCCGATCGAGATCCATGCCAAGACATTGACTCGCAACTCTCGACTGTTCTTACTTTCTGTTCATCGTTTGTTGTTCATTTTCTGTCTTTCATTCATATCTCTGTAACAAACGCTTTAACTTTACCAATTAATATCACTATCATGTTCATCTTCATATCTTTGTTCACCATTATGCATGCATCATTCATTTCTTTCACCATGAGTCATTAAACCTCTAAGGTGTGGGGGAAGGATTAAACGAGTAAGCCAATCCATGTTGAAGAAGTCATCTAAGTTTATTTAACGTATGCTCAATGGCATCTTCACCTGCGAGAGAAAAAGTGAAGATGTTAATCCACCTCTCGAAAGAAGGTTGATAGAATATGTTAACTAAAGCAAGAAGTATTTCTAGATATGGAAACAACCTTGCGTTTGGAAACGTTCATCCCTGATCATCATAGAAATATGGTGACGCAGGCGATCACCGAGAGGTGTAAACCAAGAGAAGACGAAACCTTAGTTGCGTCCTCAATAGGATTGACAAACTTGCGATAATCTTTTCCCCTAACCCGTTTTCACTCTGTGTTTCTATCCACAAGACTTGCCATCACATTCACTCATGCACACCTTGCACAATTTCAGCTTTATTTACCTGTTTATTCATTTATCATCGCATTTTACTCTTTAGCACTTCACAATCTTAATTTGTCTACGGTCGCATGTATCACTTCATTGTTACACAAACATTGCGAATTCCCGCGTTCGACCTCGGATCATTCTAAGAAACTCGCGGTGGAATTATACATGGCTTCATCGTGAGAAAACTTGTGACACTCATAAACTATATGAACGCATGAATTGGCATTTTACAGTGAACTCTGTAACATCGCATATATCATCGGTTAGCGTAATTAAGACATCACATATCATTTTTGCCTTGTCATTCCAAATAGAACACTGTCTTTGTAGTCAAAACTTAAAGCTCACCAACGATTGATGTAGTCGATGATCGGCTCTCCCTTTTGTTGTTTGACATTCGTCAGCTCCATCATGCTAACAATACGCCTAGTGCTATAAAAGTAGTTCAGGAACTCTCTTTCAAGTTCCTCCCAACTGTCGATCAATTTGGGTTCTAGATCAGTGTACCAATCAAGAGTGTTTCCCTTCAAAGTTCGGGCAAACTTCTTGACTAGCATATCTCCTTTGGTTCCCGCGTTCTCACATGTTTTAACAAAGTGGGCAATGTGTTACTTCAGGTTGCCTTTTCCAATCAAATTGTTAGAACTTCGAGGGTCGATACCCAGCAGGCATCCTCAAGTTATCAATTTTCTTAGTGTATAGTTTCATAAACTTGCATTTGTTCTCATAAGGAAACAATTTCATGTTCCCGCTACTCTACAGCTTTCATTAGGAAATTTATCTTTCTTTCCATCTCCGTCATGGCCGCTTCGGCTGTTACATCCACCATCATGACAGATATTACATCCGTATGTGATTCCTTCTTTGACTTGCTGGAGGTCGAAATAGAGTTCTCAAACAAAATATTTTTCCTTGATGAAAATCCTGTCTTTAGGGGACTTTGTCATTTGTTTCAAGATGTTATGTGCAATAACGGAACCTTGCTCTTGCTCCGGCATAACCTCCTTCGAACGGTTGCGGATGATAGGTCTCGTGTAAGAATCATTTGCAGCAGTTACCTTGGATATAGATTTCTTTGATCCATTGATTTGTTTGAACATTGAGAGAGAGATGAGAGGTAGAGAGGTCCCACTGGATGTGCCAATTTGTTCACACAAAGTTTCTAGAGAAACTTATTTCGTGGAGTTGAACTTGAGTTGAAGTTGTTTTGATACGAATGTGGTTCAATCTCCAATATTTGATCCTCTAATTCCCTCTCAGTTGGATACGTAGGTTTGACTTGGGGAAGCGGAGCGCATGACGTTCTTAAAGTTTAAGTCTTGCAAGTGTCTTTGGATCTTCAGAACTTGAAGTTCCAGAAGTGGTTCAGTCTTCATGAATCTAGAAGTCTTCTGATTGTAGAGAATTCTCTCTAGGCTCTCTGGAGCATAGAATTGCTCAACCCCACAAATGAAGAGAGCTTCTCTATTATAGAGTTCTCAGTGGGCCTAGACTTGATTGGTTCATGGACTTGGCCCTTGGGCCCATTTAATTGGATTTGAGCCTATTTTGGCATTTAGGCCAAATTAAGTCTTTTTTTTTTTTGGCTCAATTGGATCTTAGCCCAAATTACAATACCAAATTGGATCAAATTAATTTCATCACATCCAATGGCCATGATAAAAACAAGTGGCATCATCAGAAACTGCCAATCTATGTCTTCAATTTCAATTTGGGACACAAGGCAGCTTTTAAGTGATTCAAATTTAAAAATTTGTAATTTCGTCACTAATTTAGAAAATGACGTAACAATTTGTGATTGATCTAAAATTTATCCTCCAACAACAACTACTAGCAATTATTTTAAAATCTACACCAATCCCAAACTTAAGTCTTAGTCTAGAAGAAAATTAAATAAATATTAATTTAATTTTTTTAAATGATTATTCATGTATTTACAGAGAAGAAAATGAAGGAAGTTTTATTTTAAAAAAAAACTAAAGAAAGAAAGAAAAGAAGAAAAAAAAGATTCTAATAGAAATAGTAATTTATAATTTGGACGCTTTTCTTAATTCCTAAAATAACTAAAAATGCATATTTTTCATTTCATTTATTTATAACTTTTAAGTACATTCTTATGTCAAAATTCATAAAGAAAATACATCCGACCTTAACATGATACCATCAATAAATTTGTTTGAAAGATGAAAGAACATACAAAATAGAAAATTTGCATATCGGTATGGTGTTTGTTTGAGTTACCCATCGCACATTTTATTTCTTCTACCTATATATTTTCTAGTGCAACAATTGTGGAAGTGGATCATGTCAATTACTACCGAGTAACCTCATTTTGACGTTTATATCTCATTTTTACAACCATATGTTTGGAATGGCTTATTGCTAATAATTTTATTTAAAATGTTTTGGCATAAGAAGCTATGAAAATTTCATGAAAGTTTAAAATCTCGAGTTGAATAAGTTAAATCAATCAGATTAATCATGTCTAGTAAAAAAAACATCTTTGAGTAATGGGCTATGAGACATTTATGGAACTTTGAAATCTTGAGTTGAATGGATTAAGTCAATCAAATTAGTCATATCTAATATAAATTAAAAGATATATTATCATTGAATTCCTAATTTTGACAACTTAGTAGTGATTTCACCTGCCACATAAGACTTGAAGAATTTGGCAGAGAAATTAGGCAAGTCTAGAAGAGTTTGGTAGAAAAATTGGGGAGGAAAAATATATAAACAAACAATAGCCCACTTGCCATGAACTATAGTCTATATATTTCAACTTGTTTAATAAAAAGACTAGAAGTGAGTTCAAATTTTAAATAAATAAATGGAAATATAACTGCCATTTAACTAGAAGAAAATAAAACAATGTAAATAATCTACCATAAATGCTAAAAATGGAAGTCTATATAAATATCATAACTTAATTTAACTATCGTTTAGTAACCATTTGGTTTTTGATTTTTTTTTTTTAAAAAATTAAGCTTGTATATCATACTTTCACTTCCAAATTTCTTTATTTGTTATCTACTTTTTACCAATAATTTTAAAAACCAAACGAAAATTTGAAAACTAAAAAAAATGCAGCTTTTAAAAACTTGTAGTTGTTTTTGGAATTTGACTAAGAATTCAACCCTTATACTTAAAAAGATGTAAATCATGGTAAGAAATGAGAAAGAAATAGACTTCATTTTCAAAAATCAAAAATAAAAAATGAAATGGTTACCCAATGGGAGCTTTTTGAAAAATTCAAGTCAAATTGTCAAAAATAGCACCCTCAATTTTCCATCTTTCTAAACTAACATGCTTTTTGAAGATTCGTTAAACTAGTTTTTCTTGGTAGATCTGAGAGATCGACCGCCGAGATTTAATTAAAAATTTCACTTTTTCTAATTTATTGATTGTTTTGGTCCACCTTTCTCGGTACATCTAGGAGACATTAGATGCATAGGTTCCAATAATTTTTCCTAAGTAACATATTCAAATCTTATACCAAATCTTATATATTTTCAAATTTTCTCTAAATTCAATCATCTTTACTGAATATTATATTCAATTCTTACCTAATTTTAGGCCAATTTCTGTTTTTAAGATTATATGAATTTTTAAATTTCCAAATGAATTTACTAATTAGATTTGTTCAGATGGATGACTGCATTTTGATTTTTAAATTTTACAAAAAAAAAAAGGTAAGATATGAAAAATATATAAAATATCGATATTAATCTGTCCGAGAATTCATCGATTTCGGTGTAAATCTAAACATTAAAATCAAACATCTGTGATCCATCTAAAAAGATTTATTTGGATAATTGTAAATTGATTTGGAAATTAGAAATTGGGCTAAAGATTTAAAAAATTACATAAAATTTAGATATAATATTTGATAAATATAATCGAATTTGGAGACAATTTGAAAATATATAAGATTTGGTATAAAATTTAGGAAGATCACATAATATTTTGAAAAAATTACTACTACTACCAAGAAAGGCCCAGAAGGCCATAAATTAGGGGAAAAAAACACTAACTTTTTTAACTAAATATCGGTGGTTGATCTCGTTTGAGATGAATCGAGAAAAACTAATTGAACTAGTTTTAAAAGATGGTACTAATTTTATAAGATGAAAATTTAAATGTGTTATTTCTGATGATTTGTCTTTAAATTTTTAGAATTTCAAGCAACAAGCTAAATCAAGTTTAAAACATTAACTTTAATCTGACTACAAGATATTAGGGCATGTTTTGATTCACTTTATAAGTGCTTTAAAAAATATTTTAAATTGTAAAATATATATCAAATCTTGAGTATATATATCTTCTAAATGTCTTAAAAGTCTTAAGAGTTTGTTTGATAACATATTTTAAAAACATTTATTAAGAACTATTTTAGTTGCGGGTTTTTTCACATTTATAGATTAAAATCACTAGTACACTTTCAAAATCATCTTGCAAACACATTTTTCAAAATCAATTTTGATTATTTCAAAATTATTTATAAACATATCTGTTCAACAAACATAGAAAGAAGATAGACATTTGAACTTCTCAAATGTTTGATTGAAGTTGTAGAAGGTTGAGATATAATAAAAACATTTTTTTGCACATTGAATTTGTTATTCACAAAAAAGGAAAATTTTCACAAATAGAAAAAATGTTAAACTATTTATAAAAATAGTAAAAAAAAAAAAAATTGATAGACACTAGTAGACTTCTAACAACCTCTATCAATGATAGACGTTGATAAAAGTCTATCAATAATAGAAACTAATAGAAATCTAAAAATTATTGAATTTTGCTATTTTGTGTAAATAGTTTCCTTCATTTTTTCTATTTTTGAAAATTTCCCAATAAAGAACAAACCACTTCATTTACTTACAAAAAAGAAAAAATAAATCATTCTAAAAAAACTCACTAAAAACTATTAAAATTAGTTATACAAATATTTGGTTGATATCACGTAAAAGAATGGTAAACTATTTAGCCTATGTTGTCATGTCCAAATTAACCTCAACACATTTATTTGGGTTATTTAGATTTTGAGTTTTTAAATTTAATTAGAGAAAATGGGGTGATTTGAAGTTATTTAGGGGAAAGAGGTTGTTTTTTGTCCCCATCCGAATGCGTCTCTTAAAGAGACGCACCACCATTATTTTATTTTATTTTATTTTTTCCCCGAGAGACGCATTCCTAAATAATAATAATAATAATAATAAAATAATCCGAAACCCAACTCTTTCATTAATAAAATAAATAATAAAATATTTTTACTTTTATTTTTTTTTCATTCTTTTAACAACCCGAAACCCAACTCTTTCATTACTTATGTTTTTTTACAGTTAATATTATTTCATTTGTTTAATTCTAAATCATTGTTACCTAAAATCAACTATCTCACTAATCTCGTTTTTTATTTTGATGGTAATATTATTAGTTTTTTAACGGTATAAACAATAATGTTATTTTGAGATTAAGAAATTTCTATGATTGATTTGATATACTCAATATTAATTTTTAATTTCAAGTTATTGTTTTTGTTTAAAGTTGTTAGAAACTTATGCAAAAATATAGATATTAACTTTGGACGATTGTAAATAATATTCAAGGTTCTTTAGGATGTGTTGTAGACTGTAACTGCTTCTTTGTGATTGGATTTCATTGATAAATTTAATCATATTTACAATGTTCTTTATTCACGATTAGAAGAAGATCCTCTATTATGCCTAGATCGATCATGTTGGGTCACATAGTGTCCACGATCGCCACGTCCTCTTACACTCGATGGTTGACTTTCCTTTGCAAAGTGTATACCCTCACTACGTTGTCGATATGTCACATACTGGTCATGGACATTTGGATGGACATGTAAAGTTTGTCCTTCTTCCATACTTAGTGTACTGAGGGTTGTTGGAAAAAATTCAAATGTTGAGGGAGAGGCAAAGGATCTCTTACCGAATAGTTCCATGAGCGCATTCGGATCGCTTCGATATTATACATCCAAAACATACAGTTATGCAAACAAAAAGTAATTATCGGCATGCTAAGAACAAGATATAACAAGGGAAGAGTTCCATACCAGTTGAAGACTATCTTCGAAATTTCGGAACTCACCGCAGCGGAAACCTCCACGCGATCTACCAACGCCAAACAATAGCGTCAACAAGAGCAACATGAACAACCGCACGAACACGAACGCAGTGGGGATGACACCACCAGAAAAGATCCCTGGGTATTCTCGAAGTGAGAACCCAAAGCGTGGTCTTTGGTAAATTTGGTAGAGAAAGGAGGAATACCAGATCATTAGGCGATAAGCAAGTGGGAGGGAAAAAATACGATATCTATAGCAAAATGCTTATCGTTTAGGAGAAGCTACACGATCGTGTAGATTTTACTGAACGATCGTTTAGGAAAAGGTATACGATCATTTACAAAATCGGCACACTATACGATCGTTTAGAGAAGCTATGCGATCGTGTAGGGAATAGTGTGCGATCGTTTAAGCACGAGGTGGACGATCGTTTAGGCGGAGAGGAGCTACCATATGCTCTCGATTTTCTTAAACGATCGTTTTCTTTTCACCATCACGGTTCACTCTTTCTTTTGGACGATCTGAACGATTCAAACAATGAAACAATTTCATTTTTATTTCATCGATTACAATAACCGACTCATTCCCACTAACCCACATCCAAATGTGATTTTTGGCCTAATTATCATATAATTAACCAATTAATTAATAATAAATATAATCATATTATATTTTTACCCTATAGTTGGATATCACATATTTATTATAGTATTTTCTCCTCTATTTGATATAAATCATATTTATATCTAATTTCCTCCAAAATAATGTATCTCATACATTTAGCCAACTATATCATATATAATTAACCAGTCCAATTATATCATATATAATAGAACTTCCTTTTGTCAATTTGAACATTTCAAATTAACCTAAATACTGGTTCTCGACTTTATCCAAGCTACCCAAGAGACCTAATAAACCTATGGCTTGAAGCTCCAACGGTCCATGAATAGCTGACTAAACTCTTTAGCCACAAGATCCACCATCCGTTAACTGTCAGATATTCCACTAAAGACCAACAGCTGAAATCTTCTTACCACAAATATATTTCTGTGTCCATCGGATATAACCAATCATGAGTACGATAACCCTTCACAGATGCTCGTAAGTATAGTTGGGTCAAATTACCGTTTTGCCCCTGTAGTTACATCTCACTCCTTAAGTACCACTGATTCCTCTAATGAACAATACAACATAGTCCAACTATATGTGAACACCTCTCAGGCCAAGAGAAGGTGTGTGGCGCCACATCGTTCAAGCCTTGGAATCAACCCTTAAGGGAGCTATCTATCTACTTACCCCTGGATCGGGGAAGGAGTGAATTTCATCTTGTGTAGTTGAGTTCCTAGCTCCCAAATCAGACGAATCCCCAAAATGGCAGGTTTGAATCGGCGAACTGGTCACTCTCACCCCATACAAATCAAAGGACCACCCTCAATGGCAGGAGTTCCCAACTCACTCAGGATTGAGGTCATGTTACCTATGGTCATCCTAGTGAAGTGAAGTCTCTGTCATGAACGGTGTTATATAACGAGACGTTAACACTTCATGGTCAGGTCTTATACAAACTCTTTGTAAGGACGCCCTCGCTCGCATGTCCCCAACACAAATGATCTAGATCAAACCATCTGTGACAAGTCACAACACTTATGACCATTCCATAAAACGGGTCGCATCCGTAGCGTTACCAGGATAAGGTTTCCCCTCTATATCCATATACTATAGACCATTTTGGTTATCACTCAAGACATGATCCACTTGTATGTCACCACATACATGCTTGAGTTTCATACAGATAACTAGGGATTTTATGTTTATTGGTTTGTGGTAAAGCAAATAAAACATGCAACTAAGCAAAATTACAAGATGTGAAATAAATATCATATATTAACAACACAAGTATTCGTACAAACTGTTTATAAACTATAGGACACGAGACTTTAGGGCATCAACCCCAACTAGAGGATATCATGAAAGTATGTGCAAAATGATCGAGTGGTGTTGTTGGATATTCATTTCGAACATTAGGTCGAATAGGGAGGTCGAACACGGGGATTGCAGTGATTAATGCGATACTCATGTGATATATGTAATCGGGAAAACAAAATAATAATGAATTGGTTTGGAAAGAGTAAAATGCAATGAAGAATAGAATGCGATGATAAATAAAGTGTGGTAATAAAATGTGGTGATAAATAAAGTGCGGTAATAAACAAATGAATAAACAATTAAATATACAAATTGAGGACTGGCTGTGAAGATGTGCAAAAGTATCTGATGAATACGGTGGCAAGTCTTGTGAAATATGTCAAAAAGAGAATGGATTGGGGGAAAGAACATCGTAAGTTTGTCAATCTTGTTGAGGATGATGTAAATAAGGTTTCGCTTTCCCTTGGCTTACACCTTTCAGTGATCGGCCGCGTTCCCTTACGTCTATGGTGAAACAGGGATGAACGTAGTGAATGCAAGGTTGTTTCCATCTTTGGAAATACTTCTCGCTTTAGTTAACGCATTCTTCCAACCTTCTTTCAAGAGGTGGAATAACATCTTCACTTCTACTCTCACAGGTGAAGATACCGTTGAGCACGCTTTAGCTAAACTTAGCCGATTTTTTCAACAAAGATTAACTTACGTGCTTAATCCTTCCCCCTTACCCTGAGGGATTAGTTACACATGATGAAGGAAATGATGATGAATGTATGGTAAAGAATAGATAGATGATGATGAATATGATAATGATATTAAAATCTAAAGATAAGCGTTTGTTACAGATAATGAATGACAGATTAGAGATGAACACAGTTGATGAATAGAAAGTAAGAACAATAAGGAAAACATGTCAATATCTTGACACGGATCCTGATCGGAGACGATATGCTTGCCAGCGTGTGGAAGGAATGTAGTGGAGAACTTCCTTCTCAGGCTTGCTTTCCAGGTAGAGGTGATCTTTGCACAGAGCTTCTTTTCGGGAATGGGAATGAATTGCTTGCTCCAGAGACTTTCCTTTCGGTCTTGTCTCGTTTTTCTCCCCAGATTTTCTCTAAGTTGTCTCTTCAGACCAGCCTTCTTTCTTTGAAATTGATGTAGCTATTTATAGACCTTGGCACCTTCTACATCAGTGGTCCCGCTCTGAAAAGCTGATTTTTTTCTTGCCATGGCTTGGTGGAAACGTCTGCTTTGCTCCACATTTAATTTGTCAGAATCGTACAACAGAAAAGCTATACAATTTCAGAAGTCCTTGCGAATGCATCGCTCTTTTCATCTATGATCGATCGTCGCATGCGGTGTAATTGCTTTGATCTTTTTATCAATTGCCGCATGCGGTGGAAATGCGTTGATCATTTGAGTTCATGATCGATCGTCGCATGCGCTGCAATTGTGTTGTTCTTTTTCATTCTTGATCGATTGCCGCATGCAGTGATAATGCGTTGTTCTTTCTTTGTCCTCGAGCGATTGTTGCATGTAGTGACCTGTTTTCTGCAAAACAAAGACTTGGACATTCCATTTTGCCATCACAATGGGGTTAGCAGGTGTGCTTACGACACTTTATAACTTTTACGTTTCTAAGCCAATTTCTATACGGTCGACGCAACTTTTACCTTCTTTTTGCCTCATGATCTAAATAAAACGGTATAAATAACTTGTATTTCTATAAATTATCAGTATGCAATGAAAAAATAAAATCAAACAATCCTAGTAAACAATAAACTCATACCAACAAGTGATAGGATGTTTTTGCTTTAAATATGTATCGCCTGCTCACAGTGGAATACTATTCAATATATCCAGGCTCGGTACCTACACCATTGTTAATAGGAGATCCATCAACAACCAAACTCTGACGATTTTTCCATATTGAAATTTGAGGAGGCAAATATGCAATCCAGTCTCGCTCATGCCTATCCCTTAGATCATGTGAATGAAGTCAATCGTCTATGTTGCAAGGTTGAGGAATTTGTTGCAACATCCCAAATTGACGTATCACACGATCTGGGTGATGCTACTCCACAACAAAGAAGCATATGAGTGGACATCTGGATGTCCATATCTCATTACCATCGAGACAGTATGGAGACAATAGTTGGATAAGATGATTATATGGCTCCCAAATAATCTGCATGCATATGTGTCAAAATATGAATGAACCAGAAGATTGAAACATTATGAATATATGATATATGAATGAATAAAACATTACCTGGTTAGGCATATGTGTATCTAGTATGTGCCTATAATGTACTAAAACATGTGTCAGTGTTCTAATTACAGAATAGTTGTCATTCCATCTACAACAATCATAAGTTGAATTTTAGCTATTAGTATTGTTGGATGGTACCAGCACGCAGCGAAAGCGACAAGGATCGATAAGCACTCTAATTGATTAATTTTGGCAAAAATGAAAGCATGCTTAAGAAGAATTTAATGGGTTTCAAGACATACCTTTGAAGAACCTTAGAAATCTCAATTTCGAGCTGCAAATTCCTCTCCAAATCTTTGTACAGACCACCACAAGATCTTCCCTACTATTTTCTTGGTGCTCTAGATTGAGTTGTGGGACTCAAAACAAGCTGGAATTAAGGGGACTTGAAGAATGCTCACAACAGCAACCCAAATGAAGAACTGCTTCTTAAACCGTATTTTCAACTAAAATTCTCTCGGTTGCATTGCATCAAAATCACTCCAATCTCTTCTATATATTGCAGACTATCATGCAAAGAGAATAGCTGCATGAGATGCAACTCATGCTTGGAGTAATTGAAGTTTGAAGATGGTAGGTTGTTTGTGAGCTACTTGAAGATGAAGTTGGAAAATCTAATTTCCCATTTTGTGTTATTTTCTATTTCCAAAATCCATATTTTGATTTTAAAATAACTTTTTATTTAAAAATAAAAATTTATTAATTTACAAATTAATTTCATAAATTAATTTTCTAATAAAATTAATAAATAATTATTTAAACAATTTAAATAATTCTNTAATAAAATTAATAAATAATTATTTAAACAATTTAAATAATTCTAATTAATTTAATATCCAATATTAAATTAATTTTATGCAAATCCATCTTCATATATTTAAATCATAGTTAAATATATATATTCTCCAGTCCCGTTTGATTCTAATTTGAACATTTCAAATTAACTTATCACGCTACTTTAGAGCTAATCCATTTTCGAGCTAGTAGAGGGACCTCGTAGACCTACAGATCATGGGCTCCAACGATCTGAGATTAATCGACTAAACTCATTAGACCGATCTAACCCCCATTCATTAACTAATGGGTCACTCCACTGAAGCCCTAGTTGAACTCTCCTCACTGTAGATATATTATGTCCATTCGATATAACCATGATTAGTAAGTCAACCCTTCATAGGTTGTTTGTAATAAAGGCTGGGTCGAATCTCTGTTTTACCCCCGAAATTACCTTATGTTCCTTAAGTCTCACTGATACCCTAATGAGAGGGCGGGGTTCCTTGCTCAAGACCAAAAATCAGCACTTAAGGGAACAACCTCTCTACTATCCCTAAAAGTACTATCCCTAAAAATACTATCCCTAAAAGCGAGTAGGAGTGAATTCCATCTTGCACCTGATGGAAAAGTCGGCATGCGCAGCGGAAATAAAAATCGATTTTACTCTAATTGCCCAAATTAAACATGCAACCCTAAATGAATTAATTAGGGTTATTTTGAAATAATACCTTTGAAGCTCCCGAAACTCCTCTATCGCCGCTCGAACACGAACCAGACAACCACTAGAGCTGCTACTATTCTCTGGACTCAGAACCGGGTTGTGGGACCAGATAGATGAAGAACCCGAGAGAGAGAAAAAGAGATGAAAATAGTAGAGTGAATTTTTGGGTTGGGTTTAGTTTTTTTCAGCCCAAATTTTAAAAACCAATTTTTGAAAAATATCCAAAAGTTTTTAATCCAAAATCACAAGCCCATATTTATAGAAAAGAGTCATGCAATTGCATGAAATAACTTCATAAAATCCCAACACCTAGAATCCACTATCTAAGTGGGCTTAATGTCTCCACTATGAGCCAACACCTAGCTCACTATTTTGTTAGTGGAATTATCCAATAAAAGTTTGGATTTTCCCACTAACTTTAGTCAAAGGGCAAAATAGTCATTTGGTCAAAGTCAAACATTGACCGAAAAGTCAACATTTTGACTTTTTATGATTTTTTTTTTCGTGTTGACTAATTTTGACCTCCCGAGCATGAATCCGCATTCATTTTCTCAAAATTCAAATCACATTTGAATACAAGGTCAGTCAAAGTTTGACTTTTCAAAGTCAAAAGTCAACTCTTTGACTTTTTACATCCTTGACCATTTCCATTATTTCCGAGCTTCCGAATATGAACATATTCATATTCTTGATTTTTAAATCACATTTAAATATTAAAGATGTATCTCTAAACTAAAAATCCGACCACTATATCACATATACTTGTCGGTTTCTCTCTCTTCACCTAATTCGAACAATTTGAATCATTTTATCATATTGTTCTAAGTTTATTCCATATGAGCTAGTAGGGGAACCTAATGGACCTACAGATCATGGGCTCCAACAATCCGAGATTAACTGGTAAAACTCTTTAACCTAATTAATCAACATTTGTTAACTAACAGGTCATTCCACTATAGTCCCGTAGTTGCACTCCCCTCGCTATTGATATATTTGTGTCCATATGATATAACCATGATTAGTAAGCTAATCCTTCACAGGTTGTTCGTAATCTCGGTTTGGTCATAAAAATCGTTTTACCCCCGAGACTACATCTTATTCCTTATGTTCCACTGATCCTTTAATGAACAATTGGTTTAAGGTCCAACCTATAAATCGAACCCCTCTCGGGCCAATGAGAGGGTGGGGCCCCTTGTTCAAGACCTGGATTCAATACTAAAGGGAACAACCTATCTACTATCCCTATAATGGGTAGGAGTGAATTCCGTCTTGCACCCTATGTTCCCAGCTATCCACCTGATCTTACCCCTGAAATGGGAGGCTTATTAGGCCAGCGATAATGAGCTGCCCTCACCTATGCAGATCTAAGGATAATTCCGAGTGAACAGGAGTTCATAGTTAGCTCAGGATTAAGATTAAGTTACCTATATCATCAATTAACGAAATAGTCAGTTTTATACATTAAACGACATTTAGAACGTAAAAGTGACTATTTCATGGTTCGGTCTTATGTAAACTCTTTACATAGGATGCCCCCATTTTCATGTCTCCACATGAACGGGTTAGGATCACATCATTTGTACTAACTACAAAATGGGCCGCATCCATAGTGTCCCTAGAATAAGGCGCCCAACCTTATTCATATACTATAGACCATTTTGGCTATATATATTTGGACTTGATCTACATTTATGTCACTACATAAAGTTCAAACTTAAACTTAATAGCCTCGGAACCTTAGTTTATTGAATTCATGAATATAGAATTTAAATTTCCTAAAGATTTTCAATAACAGCTTTATTGAACAAGAATATGATATTACAAACAACGAGTTTTAGGACATAAAATCCAACAAACTCCCACTTGGACTAAAATTCCTAGTAGGATCAAATGATGCTGAATTTAATTGTGAGAAATTAATATTACATATGAGTACAATAAACATATGATACAATAAACTAGGGCATTCACGCCCAACATAATTGCACTAATTGTTCTATCATACTATTCTAAGTTTATTCCATATGAGCTAGTAGGGGAACCTAATAGACTTATAGATCATGGGCTCCAAGATCCGAGATTAGCTGGCTAAACTCTTTAGATGAAGCTAATTAACATTCGTTAACTCACGGGTCATTCCACTATGGTCCCGTAGTTGCACTCCCCTCACTATAGATATATTTGTGTCCATATGATATAACCATGATTAGTAAGTTAATCATTCACAGGTTGTTCATAATCTCGGTTGGATCATAAAAATCGTTTTACCCCCGAGACTACATCTTATTCCTTAAGTTCCACTGATCCTCTAATGAACAATTGGTTTAAGGTCCAACCTATAAACCGAACCCCTCTCGGGCCAATGAGAGGGTGGGGTCCCTTGTTCAAGACCTGGATTCAGTACTAAAGGAAACAACTTATCTACTATCCCTATAACGGGTAAGAGTGAATTCCGTCTTGCACCCTATGTTCCCAGCTATCCACCTGATCTTACCCCTGGAATGAGAGGCTTATTGGGCCAGCGATAATGAGCTGCCCTCACCTATGAAGATCTAAGGATAATTCCGAGTGAACAGGAGTTCATAGTTAGCTCAGGATTAAGATTAAGTTACCTATATCATCAATTAACGAAATAGTCAGTTTTATACATTAAACGACATTTAGAACGTAAAAGTGACTATTTCATGGTTCAGTCTTATGTAAACTCTTTACATAGAATACCCCCATTTTCATGTCTTCACATGAACAGTTTAGGATCACATCGTTTGTACTAACTACAAAATAGGCCGCATCCATAATGTCTCCAGAATAAGGCGCCCAACCTTATTCATATACTATAGACCATTTTGGCTATATATATTTGAACTTAATCCATATTTATGTTACTACATAAAGTTCAAACTTAAACTTAATAGCCTCGGAACCTTAGTTTATTGGATTCATGAATATATAATTTAAATTTACTAACGATTTTCAATAACAGCTTTATTGAACAAGAATATGATATTACAAACTATGAGTTCTACGACATAAAATCCAACAGCACCCTATGTCCCCAGCTATCTATCCAGTTGTACCCCTAAAATGGGAGGTTATTGAGCCGGTGCTGTTGAGCCAAGCCTCACCTATGAAAATCTAAGGATAATTCCAAATAAACGGGAGTTCATAGTTAGCTCAGGATTAAGGTCAAGTTACCTAGGTCATCGCTTTGAAATAGTCAGTCTTAAACAGTAAACAATGTTATAAAGTAAGAGTGACTGATTCGTGCTCCGATCTTGTACAAACCCTTTTGCACAAGGACACCCCCACTCCTCATGTCCCAACATGAACGAATTAGGATCACTTTGTTTGTAGCACTTTACAACTCTTTGTAATAACTATAGAGCAAGCCGCATCCAATAGTGTTACCATAATAAGGTACCCAACCTTATTCATATAGTATCGATCATTTTGACTATTTACTCGAACCTGATCCACTTTTATGTCTCCACATAAAGTTCAAGTACTCATCCAATAGTCAAGGGACTTTTAGGTTTATTGGATTTCTAATAAGCAAAACATCTATTCAATAACACCTTATTGAACTTTCAGAATAAGTTATTTTGTTTACAAACCACGAGTTTTAGGACATAAAACCCAACAAGTATTTCATAATGAACATAACAATAATGAGGTAAATATGCTTACCTTATTGCAAGTGGTCTGTCACCTAAGTTGTTCTCGTATCGATGGAGTCGTCGAGGCGCTAGAAGAGGAAATCAATCCCATGCCCAAATCTGCAGCAATAGAAGTGGGCCTGCAATGTCTTTTCCATCTATAACTGCACCATTGCATAGTTGCCTATACAACCATGCAAGACATCCAGTGCCCCAATTGTAAGTCCCGGCGACATCAAAATCCACCAAGAGAGGAAGATACATCAGGTGTACTTTGCTGTTGGATTTGTCAGGAAATACTAATCCTCCAATCAACGTGAGAATATATGTTCAAGCATATCGTTGCAGGTCCTCTTCATCTGCATTGTTTGGTAGATGGGCAAAGTTGTTAAATTGATCAGCTAACCATGGCAGACTTAGACGACCTCCTATAAGAACGGCATCATTCGTGGTTACGCCTAAAAGAAGGGCACAAAGTTGTTCCCATTCATAATTTAATGACATGATCAATAGTCTTCCATTAATCGGGAGTCCAAATTGGATAGTTACATCTTGAAGTGTATGTACACTCTCCATGCAACATGCGGAAAGTGTGCGTCTCCGTGTGTGTGTGTGTGTGTGTGTGTGCGCGTGTGTGCGTGCGTGCGTGCGTGCATGCGTGTTTTATATTTTCCCACTATTTAAAAATTAAAAAAAAATAATAATTCGTTTTGAAAAAATTAACAAAGTCAACAAAAAAAGTCAAAGTCAATAGTAGTATTCGATCAACGATTACCGTAAGAAAATCTGACAACTCTACTATTGATTTTGAAATCTACCTCAAATTTCTAAATAAACTTTAACATGTAAATTTTAATAGAAGTAATAATTTAATCACTAAACTTTGATTTTAAATAATGTGATCTTTTATATTTTAAAATTTGTTACAACACGTTTTTAAATTTTATTATCTAATAATTTAGACTATATATTTTAAAATTTGTAACAATTTAGCTCCATCATAATTTTTTTTATCTAAATTAATGGTTAAATTTTATTATATAACAACTTAATCTTTATTATTCATAAAGAAATTTGATCCTCACTAAGTTTATCAATCTGCATGTGTTATCTCATTGAATTTTAACTATATTTTTCATAATAGAAACTAGTATTTATAAATTGTAAAACACAAGGACTAAATTGTAACTTATTAAAGTTCAAGAACTAAATTATTACGAACTAAACTAGAAGTACTTTCGATACATTTTTTTTTTAAAAAAAAAAGATAAAATGATAGTAATTATTAGTTTTTTTGTTTCATAAATATTTATTGATAACGACATTTAAGATCAGTTTTTTAGAAGAGAAAAAAATACTAATCCATTCGTCATGACACGAATGTGTACATAAATATCTAAACATTAATGTGATTGAACATTGAAGTCAAATTTAAAATTTAACCAATGCTCGTGATGTACCATTTAAAAGGAAGAAAACAAGTTTATTCTAAATAATTTTCCATAAAGTTGGGTGGTATTGTAGAAAATAGTCCAAATAAATATCATAACTTAAGGTTCATGAACAAGAAATATACCAACATTGCTTTAATTAATTTTTAAAATGTCAAGCATTCAATTAATCCTACATTTCAAACAATCTTAAAAGTCTTTAGAGTTTGTTTGACAAATTATTCTAAAATTAGTTTTTTTTTTTCCTTACAAATCTATTTTCATGGTAAGAGTCGTAGATTGTGATTTCTTAATATATATATGGAAAGAAGCAAACTTCATAGAAACCTAAAATCAAGAGGCAACAGATATAATGGCTCGTCAAAAATAACATCGTACATCCAGCCGAGAAAGTTAGCAACTCGACTTGTTCTAAAATCTTCTGAATTGGAAGGGAAAAAAAAAACTAGAGAAACCGACAACGTAATGAGCTACAATATGAGCAACTCAATTCCTATCCTGAGAACAAAATGAGAAAGAGACTTTTTCCAAGCACCTTGTCAGGACAGCAATCTCATCAACTGCATTCTTCACTTTAGTAAAATTCGACAAATAGTTGTTTATCAAGTTCACCACCTCCTTGACATTAGATTTGACCACAAATTGGGGGAGGGGGGATGTGGAGAGAAATGAGATTATTGAAACCCTCGATAACGACTTGGACTTCTAAAAACTTGATAGGTCATTCTTGAGAAATCTTACAAAATCCGACGCAGATGAAAGATCCTCGAGAGTCATATTTACATTTTAAACCTATACATAACCTCAGATGGAAAGTACATAAACTAAGAAAGAATGAAAATTACCAAAATAGTACCCAACCTTTTTAACAACTTAAATTGAAATTATTGTTTTCAATAACAATAAAGATAAATTTCGTCAAAAGTCAACACAAGAAATGCTTTTTTGTCCTTTATTATTTTCTCAACGGTCACCGTCAGGAAATCGGGCACCTCTCCTATTGACTTTGAAATCTGCCTCAAAATTTTATTTTTAAATATATTATAATATTTTTATTGGAAAAGATTATCATACTTTAAATAAAATCTACTTATTAATTAAATTATCTTTCACTAATTTTTTTTATTATTGAAATTAGTTAAAAAATTTCACATCATGAGTAGTTTAAATTAATTAACAAAACGTTAATAATACCCAAAGTAAATATTAGTAAAAACTCGGAATAAAAATATAGGATATTAAAATTTTAAATTCAATAGAAACTAAATTCAAAATTTAAGAGTAAAAATGTAATAGATTGAAACTTAATAACCAATAAAAATTGAACTCAAAATTTAATGAATAAATATATATAAGAAGAATAAAAAATCTCAAAACATTGATACTAAAAGGTATTTTTCTCAAAATTACAATTTGTATGATGATATAATGTGCCAATTGACTTTGCAACAGAATTTAATGGCTTCATTTATCATAAATTTTGTTCCAAACAAGAAACATTTTCTAACTATGATTAAAATATATCACAAATATTACTTGAATTAAAAATTGGCCTAAACTTTTTTTTGTTTTGTTTTTCTTAATAGAGAAACAGTCAACTTTGAAATATAAAATTAATTTTGTCAATATTTTGAGCATCCAACTCTCATTACATTCATAAATCTCTCAAAGAGTCCCTCCATTTAATTTATTAATTTATTTATTTTTCACATCCACATGCTACTAGGTCAATCTAGATGATTAGCTTTCAAATACATTTAGGGGTTATTTGCGATTGAGCGTTTAGATTGAACGTTTTAGGTCCGATTTGTAATACCAAACATATTCGGTTCCCACAGTTTTCAACTCAATCCTCTTTTTCACCATTTTCCTCTATTTTCACACTTCACGATCCCATTTCTGTTCTATCATCATTCCTCACTCATTTCAATACTCCTCTAATCCCTAGTAATTTTAATTACATTTCAACCTACTAGATAGCCCATAAAACCATAAGTTTAGTTTATGAATTTTTTAAATCTATGTCTGATATCTCCATGAATTTAAACTTTAAATTTTGTCTAACAAACTTTGAAATTTTAAAAATTATAATAAATATATGAACTTTCAATTTTGTGTATAATAAAATTTTAACACATTTGACTTCTTGTTAAAAGAAATGATTAGACATAAAATGAATTTTATTTCAAAGACGACCCTAAACTTTCAACTTTGTCTCCAATAAATATGTGAGTTTAAAAATGACAAGTAGGCAAAGACATATTAGATACAAGATTAAAAGTTCATTAACTTATAAAATAATCAAATTGGAATTTAAAAAATCTATAATACACAACTAAAAGTTCACACTCCCTCCCTCCGCGACACGTATACCCATGCACGCACGTATACCCTCCCTCCAATAAATATGTGAGTTTAATTTATGTACTTTCTTAATTTTTAATTTCAATCTTTGTATTTTTAATAAATCTAATATTTAGCCTCTCGTAAATAATTTTTATTCAAATAGACTAAACAATTACAATAATTTTCCTACGAGAAAACACAAGAAGTCAATATGTTTCAAAACACAAGTCAAAATTCGAACTAATAATATTCTTTTTCAAAAAAAAAAAACAACAAAAATTAACTAATAATAGGAACTAGTTAAAATTTTTATTGAAAGTACAAAAATATATTTCAACCTAAATAATATTTTTACGACACACCAACTTCCTAAAACAATTAACTTCCCAAAATATTACCTTTAAAAGAATTGTTTTTACAAAAAATGTGAGAGAAGAAAATGAAACCTCGAAACTACATCAAAAGAAGTTTAAGATAAAATCGTTGAACTATACTCATGTCTGGCAGCCTTTGGAAGAGTTTTCTTTTTGGTTGCAAGATTAGACATCCAAAAGGCAAAACAATTTGTCCCAAATCCCAATGGCTGAAAGCGACCGTTAGTACGGAAACAGAGGCCCATCTTCAACATCTCTGATCTGTATGGTTGGCTGTTGAGTCCACGAGCCAACTTGGCAGAGTCAAACCACAGAAACAGAGCCCCCTAAAACTTTGCGTATTTGATTTGCTTTTATTTCTATTCCCCCATTGAATTCAATTCACCCACCAAACTTCACGAGCTAATTAAGACAACACAAACAAGAAACCCATAAATCTGTACTCTCTGTATTCAGCTAAAACTTCAACCCAGACCCAAATTAGTCTTTTTTCCTTATTTTTCCCCCATCAAGCACTCATCAATCTCCTGAAGAACAATAACAAGAACAAGAACAAACACAAGTCAAAAAAGAATGCTCCTCAAATTTCCTTCCAACTTCAGACTGCTGAACTTTCTCAAGTAAGGAACAAGGAAACAATCAGAGTCTCAATATAGCCGCCTTTTTTGTCTGCTTTTTTTTTTTTTTTTTTTTTGAGAAGTACACCAAACAAGTCTGTTCTCCACCATTGTCTTCTTTTGTCTACTTCGTTTTCCCCATTTTCTCCTTTTTTCTTCTTCTTCACGTTGCTCCTGTTGTTTTCCCCCTGTTCCCTATTTGGAGTTCTCTGATCTGTTTAGTCAATCCGACATCGAGCTTTTTCACATCGTCTTTCTTTTGATTTCTCCTCTGTATTTGCTTTCGTGTCCATCTCTGTAAGTTCTGAAAGTTTTTTGCATTTCACTTCTTCTTGGAGATCAATTACAAAGGCTCATCAAAGTAATATCTTGAAGCAACTGCCAAATTCCCAGAAAATCATATAGACAATGAAGTGCTTCTTCTACTTCAAAGGCAAGTCCAGGAGTAGGCATCAAAGATCGGCACCTGAATTGAAAGAGCAGCAAGAATCTGAGTTTTCGGGGTGTAGTCGGACCGCTGCTTCATCGTGTTCTGTGACTTCTCCTCGGAGTGTACCTGAATTGTATGAAGAGAGAGCACATAATTTGAGAGTATTCTCATTTACAGAGCTGAGACGGGCAACACATGACTTCAACAGGCTTCTTAAGATTGGACAAGGGGGATTTGGGAGTGTCTTTAAAGGCTCAATTAAGCCTGTTGATGGGAAGGGGGATCCCCTTGTTGTTGCTATCAAGCAACTGAGCAAGGATGGCTTACAGGTATGGATACTATCATTAGAAAATAAGCATTGAGGGCTTGAATGTTTTGCTTTGAATTTAATGGGTGAAATTCTTCTCTGTTGGATATGCTGATTGGGTGATTTGGTTGTATTCATTCCATATTATATGCATCCAATACAGAAAATCCTTGCTATTATTTTGTTAAGATTTATTTAAGCCTATAGAAAAGAATGCTAAGCATGCTAAAGGGGAAAGGACACAATAGAAGTGCAATTTTCAAGCTGTTTCTTTTGTTATGAATGCAAATTTCTTGAGGAAGTGAATTTTTTACATACCAGCTTTATTTTGCAAATAGGGCCACAAGCAGTGGCTGGCTGAAGTTCAATTTCTTGGTATTGTGGAGCATCCAAATCTTGTCAAACTCATAGGATACTGTGCTGTGGATGGATCAAGAGCAATTCAAAGACTGCTTGTTTATGAGTATATGCCAAATAGAAGCTTGGAAGATCATCTCTTCAACAAGGCGCTACCAGCACTCGCTTGGAAAACAAGACTGCAGATAGTACTTGGAGCAGCTCAGGGATTGGCTTATCTGCATGAAGGATTGGAAGTTCAGGTACCATGTCCCTCCATTTAGAATTCAATGTGTGGGTGTCTCTATTTATATCTGCAAGGAGGAAAATTACATACTAGTATACCGCCTTTTGATGAAGTTTTTCATTCTACAGAACATCCATGACGATTAGATTTACTTTCATTGTATTCTATAATGGCACAGATAATATACAGAGATTTCAAGAGCTCAAATGTGTTACTGGATGAGAACTTTCATCCCAAACTTTCAGATTTTGGGCTTGCCAGGGAAGGGCCAGAAGTCGGGCGTACCCATGTTTCAACCGCAGTAAGTGTTCTTTTTCTTATTCCCATCTACTCACTCTAAGGCCCATTGCTGCTTACAGTGAACTACGTTGTGTACAACATAGGTAATGGGGACAAATGGATATGCAGCTCCAGATTACATTGAGACAGGCCATCTCACGGCAAAAAGCGATGTATGGAGCCTTGGTGTTGTGCTGTATGAGATTCTGACAGGAAGACGGTCGTTGGAGAGAAATCGTTCAAGACCGGAGCAGAAACTTGTGGAATGGGTCAAACATTTCAATCCTGACAGCAAAAAGTTTAGATTGATAATAGATCCTCGGCTTGAAAACCAGTATCCTATCAATGCAGCTAGAAAACTAGCCAAGTTAGCAGATACTTGCCTGGCTAAGAATGCGAAGGATAGGCCCTCGATGGCTGAGGTAGTGAACAGATTGAAGCAGATCATCATAGCTGAGGATGGCAGCGAACCTTATGAGCAAAGTCCTGATTCTGTCACTGACGAACCTGACATGGAAAGAGAGCCAGAGAAAGTGGAAGCACCAGAATCGTGGAGAAGGCGAATGAGCCACCTGCAGAAACTGGGAGAGCATGTGGAGGGTGCAAGTAGAAGAAGATTTATGATAATGCAAAGAGCAAAAGTGCCTTAAAACTTGGGTCTCATTCAGAACCAGATTTTGATATATATAGACTAAGCAGCAGTTTTGAAAGCAAAGAAACAGAATACAACAGAATTTCAATCAAGAAATGAAAGGAGAAACATTGGGACAAAACATAAGACACGAAATAGAAATTCTGGTGCAGGAGGTGAACAGAAGCTGATGTAAATAGTCTAATTGAGTAAATTTATTCTATTGTTTAAAATGCTTCAGTTTTTGCTCTATGGGACCCAGAAAACAAACACGATGAAATTTATCATAAGGATATATATAGATGCTGACTGGTTATGGTGTGGTGGCGGGCTTCCATCTTCATCCACTTGAAAAAGTCAGGTATGGTAAAGGCGGAAAGGGATAGGTCTCTGCAAGGATTTCTTAAAATTTTTAAACATGATTACTTTAATTGTTAATTTCTAAACATTGATTATGTATCTACTTAGTCAAGATGATAGTGAGAGCTGTATGTCCCCACTTTTCCCTCTTCAAACTCCCCTTCTTTTAATAAATGTGAGTGTCAAGTTAATTCACATGAAAGCGGACTAATTAATTATAGGATATCTTACAATATTTCATATAAGACGACTCGTAAGATATTTAATATCTTAAATAGATGACCTAACTATAGTTCAAACTTAAAATTCTCTAAACTTAAACATTGATTGTTATATGACCATTAGGCATTTAGTTGCTTATATCCTTGTGCTTCATCTTCGCAATTAAAAGGAAGGAGGGAAGGAAACAACAAATAAGATCTCATTTGATAACCATTTGATTTTTGGTTTTTGGTTTTTGAAAATTAAGCTTATAAACACAACTTCCACCCACTAGTCTATATGTTTTGTTATCTAGATTTTAGGAGTGTTTTCCAAATTAAAGCCAAATTTTGAAAACTCAAAAAATAGTATTAAAAAATTGTTTTTGTTTTAGGAAATTGGCTAATAATTCAAATATTTATATAAAAAAAATATGAAAACTATGAGTAAGAAAATGTGAGAAAACAAACACAATTTTTTTAAAATAAAAAATAAAAAACAAAATAAATACCCAATGGGACCTAAAAAATAATAGAAATTCTTCATTTTGCTAGGGAAGAATCGTTGTATCTTAATTCTCGCAATTCAATAATTATTATCATTCTACTAACTGTTTTAGCAGTTGCTTATTTATTGATTTTTTTAAAAAGTTATAAATAACATTCAACTTGCTTTCCATCACTCAGCTTTCACCCTACATGATATCTAATTTATAAGTCTCCTTGTCGCCAGCGATTTGGGACTAAAAACCACTCACGTGAGCAGCCTAAGTTGAAATCAATCTATAAAAACATACACCAAAGTGATAAATAAGTAAAAAAAAACGATAAGACCAAGTAAAAGAAAAGTCAAACTACGAAATATCATTGCCACATGAATTCTTCAATGTGTTACTGTTCACTGAGTAAAAAATATATGCAACTTTTGCGCAGGTGTTATGGTGATCCAATAGATAAGATCATACCATTAACAGATTTACAAGGTTAAATTATAGACCAAGCTACTGAATGCTAAAATGCCTATCCAACCTGAAGTACGAATAATCGCACATCATGTTACCACTTACCTCCAAAGCCATCAAAAAAGCAAAAACACGGGATTAATTGGATATATGTTATTCAAGACAAGTTTTTCAAAATATTACCTCTAAGGATGAATCCTCCAGGAACATTCTCAAAATTGGGTCAATTGTTGTTCAGCTGCTCTAACTACTTTGAGTGTGACAGATTTCATGCTGGCTTGATGCTTCATCAAGTCTAATTTATTGAAATGGCCATACAGATACAACTTTGAGTGTTTGTATCAGTTCACGCGCCATTATCAAATTACGAAACTCTTGGATAAGGATCCACAATGTAGTAGAATGCTCTAATTAATGATACTTCACTCTGACAATATCTAGAGTTACTCAAAGTAATATTCCAAACCTTGTAAATCCTTCCATCTTCCCCTCTCAACTCAGGCACAAAAGTTGACATGATCTTTTGAGTTCAACCATCATACACTCTGATCGGGTCATGATTTCTGATTCTCTGTTTCTCATTATGAAGTTGCAGATCAATACCTTAAGAACGTTAGCACTCTCTGGTTTTTTGTTTCTTCATGATAAAACATGAGCAAAATGATACGAGTGAAACCAGCTAATTGAGTTTTCTATCGTTATTTTGCATTTATGTTCAAAGCATCTCGACTTTAGAGGACCATGTACCACCAGATTTCCTTGATATCTGAATTCCCACGTACCTTATCCACGCCGTCAAGTAAAAGCGAAGTAAATGGGATGTCATGCTCGGCCTCATGATCCTTTTCTCCAGAACAATCAAGGTCATTGCCTTTTTTCCTCTTTCAGAGATGGGAACTTCAACAATCATCGTAATGCCGATAGCACATCACTTGCATGCCAGCATCATGCCTGGTAGATGCATATTTTATACAGGTAGAGGTAGTCCTGAAAAAATTCAGAGTAAATAATATCTTTCTTATTTTAAATAATATCTTTCTTATTTCTACCTTTCTTTCCATATCTTAAAAATATTCTGCTGCTGCTCCCAAGCCAGAAAATAATATATACATTCCTCAACAGTGCATTTCTTGAACAATCATTATGCAAGTAGATCCTGCTCAAATAATTGAATAAGAAAGCTTATACTTCAATGAACGTATTGAACTGACTGAAATACTAGTTTCAAATGTTGATCTATCATCATTTTCTCTTAAGGGTTTAGTTCTACAAAAATAATCATAAGTAATATACATGAGAAAATCCATAAACACGCTTTTCTCGTATGATGTACTAATAAGCTCGCCACCTTCTTGTAAAACACGGTAGGCCCTGTTCATTATTTTATTTGTCGTTTCATCAAAATCTACATGAATCTCACTCAACTTCTGACCCCAAAATATGGCTTTCTCTGGCATCCCTTGCTTGCAAAATTGAGACAACAACACATTTGCTGTCACAATATTTGGAACAAACGCCATCTTAAGCAATTTTGCAGTTAAAATCATAGCGTGATCCAAGATGATATTACAGACAGCATTGATCATAGTATTGTATGTTACAGTGTTTGGAACAACTCCGGCTGAAACAAGCTCCTCAAGTATCATCACAGCCCGATCGATTTTTCGGGCAGTGCAGAAACCATGAATTCGTATATTATGAGTCATGATATCAGGTTCCCACCCACTATCTGACATTTTCATCACCAAATCATCTGCACCAACCATGTCAAATGCTTTACAGTAACCATCAATCAATGTGTTGTAAGTGACAATATCAGGAGATAAACCCACCCTATACATGTCCATGAATGTCTCAGTTGCTAACTTCATCCTACCTTGTTTGCATAACCCACCAATTATCATATTCGTTGTAAAAATATCTGGAAGAAGTCCCCTTTTCTTCATTTCCCTCTCCAACTTTAGAGCTTCATTTAGTTTACCCACTTTACAGAATCCACCGATCAAGGAATTGTACACAAAATTATTAGGCACAAACCCTTTTTTCAACATGTCAGAGAATACATCATAAGCATCCTCCATCAAACCAGACATACAGAGCCCATTAATAAAAGCTGCAAATGCAACAGCATCTGGAAAAACCCCCCTACCCTTCATCTCATTCCACAAACTTTCAGCCGTATTAATGTGTCCTATCCTGAAGTACCCATCCAAAAGAACTGTAAAAGCCATGCTAGTGACAGGGAATCCTTTTGCTATCATATCGTACAAAACTATCCTTGCTTCGTCATGGCTCCCCTTCCTAACTAGGCTGATAAGCAAGGAACTGCATGTGGAAGATGAAGGGGTTAAACCAAATTTCACCATTGTACCATAGGCATAAAATGCCCTCTCTTCTAAACCTGCACTGCCGTATGCTGCAATAATGGAATTAAAAGCAACCACACTTGGAGGAATTCCTTTCTCGAGTAAATCCTCTAAAAACTGCATGGCTTCATCATACCTACCTGCCCAGCACAATCCTGCAACAGTTACATCACATAGGGAAGAATCATGAAGCAACCCAGACACAGATAAATCCCTTAATAATCGATCCCCATCCTCCAACCTTCCATATCTGTAATGACCAGCAACCAATATATTGAAAGTAATGCCATCTGGAACTATATCCTTGGTCCTCATTTCTTCAAATAGCAAGTTTGCTTGACCAATGTCTCTTGCCTTGACATACCCATTGATCATGCTATTATAGACTATAGTATTTTGAGAAAGACCTATGTCTTCAATTTCATCAAAAATTTTCCTAGCTAACTCTATGTTTCCCTCCTTGCAGAAGGCATCGATGATGGTACTGAGTGTAGCAATACTAGGTTTACAGCCATTTGCGATCATCAAATTCACCAAATGAAGTGCATCTGATGATCGCCCTTTTAAGCAGTTTGCATTTATCACAATATTATACGAATAAACATCTGGTTCACATCTAAATTTCCTCATTACATGCAATAGACCTTCTCCAATTCTAGTCCAACCTTTTCTACAAAACTCAAGAATCATTACGTTAAACATATAATTATTGGGGCGAGGTCCCTTTCGAACCAAATCCCCAAACAACTTCCATACAGCACCATAATCACCAGCTCTAAGAAGCAATCTAAAAAGAATCGAAATGGCCGATGCATTTGGTGTCACTCCCACCTCCCGCATCTTACTCAATATTTCTAATGCCTCAAAATGCATTTCCGACTTCATAAACGCCCGCATTAGAGTGTCTAAAACTGAAAGATCAGATTCGTATTCACAGTGACCATCCCACATAAATGCCGCCAAATTCTTGCTCCTACCTGGACCAATTCTTGCAACAACCCACGAAATAATATCTTGAGCGAGAAAACGAAGTCGTTCTGCAGCTAAGAGATGTGCCACTATACAACAAGACCTAACAGTCTCTTCAGAGTCGTCCTTAAATGCTAGCTTGAAGAACGCAAACGCGGTCTCCCGACATTCAAACAGTTTCATAATCTCAACCAATAAAAAGGGACAGAAATTTCTCGATAATCCCTTCAATGCGTATCCCTGATACAGCTTAATCGCTTTGGATAACCCAACAGTGACTCGACGCCGGTCATTTGTATTCACGGAATTCACAGAGATCAATTTCAAAGTACCATCGTTGGAAGGCAAAAATTGAGCAATATAATCAAAAGCATGAGTGCCCGAATCAGAAGAAGACGAAGAACAGTACTCGTTTAAGAATTTAAGGATTAGGGTTTGGGATGGACTCAGAGAAGAAGACCAGTGTACCTTAAAAGAGTTCTGTAGGCGACGCACATTGACAATCATTGAAAAACGGCCCAGATTATAAGAGCTTTCGACTTGCATTCCAAACCGGAGTATGATCGGAGATTATTCGCCGGACGGCGAGTGGCATGAGCGCAAATGCCGGCGAAAGAGGCGGGAAGGAACTGGGAATGGGAACTGTGTTTTGTATGGTCAAGCAGGAAGACGACGTATGGGGAATAGCTGAAATTTGGGCCTTAAATGGGCCTTACACAGCTGAAATTTGGGCCGATAATTGGGCTTTACCTTGCACTTGGAAGTTGAGAAGTTCGTCTTGCTTAATGGGTTGTTGAAACGATTAGGGCCCAATCCAAATTATAAATTAATTAATGAAACTAATTTGAAAATATATAGAATAGCTGATCATATATCTAACAGTTATTTTTAAAAAAATATATATTGGGTAGTTTTAATTATATTAACAATTTACATTATTTGTATGAGTATAACTCAAATGGCATAAAGTATAAACTATCAACACTAAAGTCCCTCACTCTTGATCTACAAAAACAAAAAAAAATCACATTACAAAAATCATCCCTTGAATATAGTGGTAGTTGTACTCTCAAATTTTCAATTGTAACAAGTGGGCCCTCAAACTTCAATGGGACCCTCAAACTTATAAGTTTTGTAGAAATTGGAGCTCAAAATAGAAAAAAAAAATTATAATAACCCTCAAATTTATATAATTGTTAATAATTATATACATTTGAGAGTCGGATTTTAACACTTATATTAGCTTAAGAGCTTAGAGTTGTTTGTGGCGCTGAGTTGAGATATGATGTCTGGTGTTTATATTTTTATGGAGTTCATATATCTGTGTTTGGGATGCAGAGTTATTTGGCATGAGTTCATATCGTTGGAAATGATTCATGGGCTTAGGCCTGTAGCAAAAGTTAAAGAGTAACGGGAGAATGTTGTCCCACATTGGAGAATTAAGCAATGCCTAAAAGGTATAAATACTAAGACTGCTAGATGTAACTTCAAAGTGTGATTGTCCCACATCATATCCTTTTAACTTCAAAATGATGTAACCTTTTGTTACTTATCCGTTTAATTTTTAACCTAAAACTTGAACGTTTTAATATTAAATGAGTTTCAATTTTGCTATAATGTAACTATTTTTCTTTCCGTTATGCCCATTTTTCCTCTCCTTCAACCCCAGTCATTTCATATGCCCATATGCCTCTTCTTCATAAACCTAGATACCGATCTGTAATAGGATATCATTTTTCAATATTGTTTATGTACCGCAATATATTTCTCATCTTCATTCCTCTATTATGAGCATTATTTTCCCTCGATTCCAATCCATCTTCTACCAAATGCATTCCTGAAATTGGATGTTATGTTAACCTTGGGGAGCAGACGACACATTGATTAGCACCGAGGCCGCGCCTAATTACTTTAAGGGTTGTGGTTTCTCTACAGTGCAGCAACCTTTCGACATTTGTAATTTACACTCTGAAAGATTTTCTCCATGTGTCGATAAAGAACAGTAAGGTCCTCTTCGATCTATCCAAGCTCGAACTACTCGATGGAGCGAATTACTGTCGTTAGACTCAAAATTCTTGATCTTCTTCGAGCAGTTGGAAGTTGATTATATCCTCACCATAGAACCACTTACTGCTACCAAAAAGATATCTACTGTTGCTATTCCAGGATCTTCTAGAGAACCTATCACTGTTTCTGACCAACTGAGGCAGCCCTCCAAGATCGATCTTGATAAATACGAGAAAGACAATAAAACAGTCTATGACCATCTACTCAACCATATGACAGACCCCATGTTCGACCCTATTCTTGGTCCAAAAACTCATAAAGGCAATTTGGAACACACTTGAGTCTCGATACAGAGAAGATGATGTTGGATGGAAAAAATACATTGTCGAAAAGTGGTTACAATTCCAGATGACCAACAAGAAACCTGTAGTTGGTCAAATCCATGAGTATGAAAACTTGGTAACAAACGTTCTGTTTGAGCATATGAAGATGTGTGAAATTCTCCAAGAAAATGTGTTACTTGAGAAGTTTCCCCATTCTTGGAATGAATAATGAAACCATCTGAGACACAAAAAGAAGGATCTGACACTCCAGGAGCTAATCAATCACATGCGCACAGAAGAAGCTAACTGGCTAAAAGATAAGTTAATTTCTGAAAATCTGAATTCAGTTAGTGCTACTTGGTTGAATCTTCTGTTGTTAACAAAGACAGGTTCAAAAATAATAACAAGCAGCCTAGCAAGAATAATTCCTCTTAAAGGAATGGACATCACAAAGCTACTGGTGGGAAGATTGAAAATAGTAAATTAATTTGCTATGTATGTAGGAAGCATGAGCACAAATTCTACCAATACAATCAAAGGAAATGAAGGTCAGATCAAAAATCCACCCCATAAGCTAATCTCGCTAAGCTATTGTTGTGGAAGCCAATATGGTGGGAAACAAATTTGATTGGATTCTTGACACTGGAGCTTCAAGACACTTTTTGCTCAAACTGAGAGCTCTTCCAAGACTATCAGGACTCTATTGACAGAGTGTGTGTATTCATAAGTAACTCTGCCACGACATGAGTACTTGGAAAAGGGAGAAGGTTCTTTTAAAATTAACCTCTGGACAAACTTTATCCTTAAATAATGTGAGACATATATACCTTCCTTACGTAGGAACCTGGTGTCTGAAAATCTATTGAATTGGATTAGGCTTAAAATTGTACTAGAAGCTGACAAAGTTATCCTCACCAAAAATGGAGACTTTGTTAGTAAGGGGTATTTAGCTTATGGTTTTTTTGTATTGAACATTGTTCCTGTTGCGAATATGATGAATGCAAGTGCTTCTAATTCTGCTTGCATAGTTGAATCTCTTGATAGGTGGCATGATAGATTAGGTCATATGAATATTGCATCGGTTAAGAAACTTAAATAATTAAAGTTGATCAATACATCTAAAACACGTGAATTTAGTAAATGTTCAGTTTGTATGGAAGCAAAGTTCATCAAGAAACCTTTTAAACCTGTCATCTATAGATGTACAGAATTGTTTGAATAGATTCATTCTTATTTAGCTGATTTCAAAGATACCACAAGTAGAGGTAGGAAAAATTATTACAAAGATGATTGCTCTAGATATACTAAAATCTATCTTTTAAAAAAACAAAAGATGAAGCTGATAGTATGTTTTTGAAATATAAAGCAGAAGTAGAAAATCAATTAGACAATAAGATTAAAAGGTTAAGGCCAGATAGAGGTGGTGTATATAGTTCTCTTGAAGAATTTCATGAATCAAATGGCATTATTCATGAATTTACTGCATCTTATTCGCCACAATAAAATAGTACAGCAAAACGTAAAAGTAGAACTCTTAAGGAAATGATGAATGCTATGTTGTTAAGTTCTAGACTATCTGATAATATGTGAGGGGAAAGCTGTGCTTTCTGCCTATTTTATTCTTAACAAGGTACCTCATAAAAAACTAGATAAGACACCTTACAAACTTTGGAGAGGTTATGCATCTAATCTCAATTATCTGAGGGTGTGGGGATGTTTGGCTAAGGTAGCATATCCTAAAATCAAGAAACCTACAGTAGGATCTAAAATTTTTTATCGTGTGATTACTAGTTATCTCAAAATAGTGTTGCATATAGATTTATATTCTTGAATGATAGATCCATATATGAATAGAGGGATGCCGAATTTTTTTAACATATATTTCTAATGAAAAGGAAAATTTTGAATAAGATAGAAAATCTAGTTATGAGATTGTATCTACTTCTATGCCTTCATCGTTTAATGGTATGCATGAAATTGAGAATAATACAGTTTCTAGTAGTATGCTTGAAACTGAAGATATTAGAACTTCTGATAGAATGCATGAAATTGAACCTAGAAGAAGTAAGAGAGAGAAATGAGGAAACATTTGGTCCTAATTTCTTAACTACTTTTTTAGTTGAAAGGTCAAATGATATTGATTGTTAGTTTGCATTTATGTATCTAATAGATTAGGATCATAAAACTTATCAAGAAGTCTTAAGTTCTACAGACTCTAGCTTATGGAAGGAAGTCATTAAGAGTGAGCTAGATTCTCTAACCATGAACCAAACTTGGGACTTAGTGGATCTTCCAAAAGAAAGTAAGCCTACTAAGTGCAAATGGATTTTCAAGAAGAAACTAAGAGCAAATAGTTCATTTGAAAGATACAAGGCTAGGTTAATAGTAGTAGGTTATACACAAAAACAAGGTAGCTACTACTTTGACACATATTCCCCCATAACAAAAATAGCTACAATTAGAGCTTTGAAAACTACTTGTCATCCATGGACGTCTAATTCACCAAATGGATGTAAAAATGGCTTTTCTTAATGGTGATCTAGATGATGAAATTTATATGATATAGCCTGAAGGCTTTATAGTTGCCGATAAAGAAAAATAAAGTATGTAAACTTTAAAAATCTCTTTATGGTCTTAAGTAAACTTCCAAACAATGGTATGAAAAATTCAATAATACTTTAATAAACAATCGGTTCGAGGTGAATTCCTCTAATAGTGTATTTTTCTCAAAATTGTTTAGAGTAGAGTGTGTGATTGTATGCTTGTATGTTGATGACATGCTCGTCTCTAGAATAAACATAGAGGTAATAAATAATACCAAGTTGTTATTATCATCGCAATTTGAAATAAAAGATCTAGGGCAAGCTGACATAATACTTGGTGTTAAAATAAGAAAACTAAAAATGGTTTTTCTCTATATCAATCATACTATATTGAAAAATTATTAAAGAAATTTGACTGCTTTGATGATCATTCTGTAAGAACACCTTGTGATGCCAATATAAGTCTTAAGAAAAATAAAGGAGATAATGTGTCTCAATCTGAATATGCGAAGAGTGTTTCAATCTGAATATGCAAAGATTATAGGTAGTATTATGTTTCTAATAAACTATACCAGACTTGCAATTGCATACGTTGTGAGTGGATATATACATAATCCTGATAAAAATCATTAGCGTGCTATTCTTTGTTTGTTGAGACATCTTATGGGCACAATAGACTATTGTTTTCATTTCAATAAATTCCCTGTTGTGTTAGAAGGTTATTATGATGCAAATTGGGTAACAGATAATGACAAGGTCAATTCTACTAGTGGATATGTAATTTTACTTGGAGGAGGAACCATATTGTGGATGTTTACAAAACAAATATGCATAGCTAGATCCACCATGGAATTTGAATTTTTTGCTCTAGAGTTAACAGGACAAAAGGCTTTAATGGTTTAAAAGTCTACTAAGAAATGTATCATCATGGGGGGCATCAGCACTAGTCTTAGTACATTGTGATTCACAAGCTGCCATAGGAATTGTTAAGAATAATGTATATAATGGTGAAAGAAGGCATATATGTATCAGACTTGGAGTGTGAAACAGTTATTAAAAGGAGGAGTAATTTCCTTGGAATTTGTGAGGTTTGAGAGGGACCTGACTAATCCTCTAACCAAAGGACTAACAAGGACATAATTTTAGAATCCTCAACAAACATGGACTTAAACCCTATGGTGGGTCATAACCTTTTATCTGGGTGGTCTATTGCGATAGACTTGATAGCCCATAGCTCTTTTTCTGGGAGGTCTATTGCGATAGACTTGATGATCCATAGCCCTTTACTTGGGTGGTCATAATACGGACTTGATGGATAAAACTAAAACCTTTAAATGGTCCATAGCATTTCTTTGGGTGGTCTTGATATGGATTTGATGGATAATGATGAAATCTTCATAACTCAGTATCTAAGTGGTTTATCTTTGATAAACGTGATGAAGTTGGTCTTGGTACAGATTAGATGACGAATTCTTCATAGCTCAGTTTTGAGTGGTTTGTCTCTAACCAACTTGATGAAGCATTTGACGTGATAGTTAAGGTGTGGTCGCTTTCTAGGAAAGAGTTTAAGAGACTCTTTCTAGTGCTTTCACGGTGACCCAAGGTTTATGTGCATGGCCTTAATTAACACACTCTATACCGTGAAATCAAGGAAAAATACTTGGAGTAAAACTTGTTGTTGGGGTCTCAACCAATGTTATCGAAAGTTTAAGATTGTTGGAATGGTGTCCTAAATCTCCTTATAATCTCGTAGTTTGTGAACTTTGTATAAACATATTGTTGTTAATAAAATAAGTGTTATTTTATAAGAATATACTCAATCCAATAAACTAAGATCCGACGTTATTTCATGTAAATTAAACATGTAGAGACATACAAGTGGATCTTGTTTAAATAATAACCTAAATGGTATGTAATAGATGGATAAGGCTAGTTACCTTATCCTAGTGACACTACTGATACGACTCGCTTTGTAGGTGTTAGAAGTGTTGTAAAGTGCTACAAATGATCTGATCCTGATCATCCATATAGAGACATGCGAGTAGGGATATCCTATACAAGGAGTTTGTATAAGACCGGACCATGAAATGATTAGTCTTGTTACATAACACTGTTAATAATAGAGACTTATATTTCACTAGGATGAACATAGGTAACATGACCTGAATCCTGAGTGAGTTGTGAATTCCTGCTCATGAAGGCGATCCTTTGACTTGTATGGGTGAGAGTGGCCAAATTGCCAACTCAACAAGCCTACCATTTTGGGGATTTGTCTAACTGGGGAGTTGAAAACTCAGCTACACAAGACGAAATTCACTCCTTCTCCGATGTAGGGGCAAGTAGATAAATTAATCCCCTAAGGACTAATTCTGGGTCTTGAACATAGTGGCCACACCCTTTCCAGGCTCGAGAAGACTTGGACATAGTGGGACTATGACTTATTGTTCATTAGAGGAATCAGTGGTACTTAAGGAGTTAGATGTAACCACAGGGGTAAAATGGTATTTTGGTCTAGTTGTACTTATGAGCAATTTGTGAAGGGTCATCGCACTGTTGGTTGATTATATCCAATAGACACATACATTTATCTGTAGTGTGAAGAGTGCAGCTGTCGTCTTTAGTAGAGTGACCAATAGTTAACGGATATTTGGTATTTAATTAAAGAGTTTAATTATTTATCCGAGTACCGTTGGAGCTTCAATCTATAGTTCCATAAGGTCCCCACTATAGCTCAATAGGATTTATAGATCAATTTGAAGTGTTCAAATCATTTGATGGAATTAATTATCTATGATATAACTAATTATAATGTATTTGATACATTATGAGAGGAATTTGAATATGATTCAAATACCAATTATATGCTTTAGATTCATGTAATTAAATATAAATATAATTTATATTGAGAAGAATCAAATATTTGGATATAATCCAAATATCATTTATATGAATGAGATCCATATAAATGGATTTAATATAAATATGATTTATATTAAATGTCATATATAGTTAAGAAATAATAAAAACTATAGTTTATGTTGTATTTGATGCAATATAAAACTATAGACTATATATTATATTTGATATAATATATAATGTATATAATAAAGAAGTTATTATATATTCTATTTTTATTAATTTATTTTTAATTAATAAAAGGGAAGGAGCTATAACTCCCTCCCATTATTCTCTCAATAACTAACTTGTGATAAAAGAAGTTGAGAGGTCATCTTCTTCCAAGTTTTCACACATAGAGAAGTTTTATATGCAAGAGAAAGGTTCTCCAAAAAAAAAAAAAATCCTCATCATCCTCTCCTTCTCCTTCCCTCTTCCAAGGATTTAAGCAAAGCCTACAACTCCTGCTTGAATCCTTTAATCCCAAAAGAGAATATAGAGGATTCTCATTGGTAGTGTCCGTGTGTAAAGAAGGAGATTCGCGAGGAAGGAGTTCTGTTTGTGGTTCATACAATGGATTACTTGAAGAAAGGTTCTTCAAAGGTGAGGTTTCTTGAAACCTAATTTTTATCTAAAAGCATGTTGTAATCTAACCTTGAATGCATATCTGTTAGGAGTGGACTATGAAGAAACTTTCTCACCTGTTGTAATATTAAAGTCTATCAAGATTCTCTTTTCCATAGCGACATATTATGACTATGAGATATGACAAATGTACGTCAAGACTGTCTTTTTAAATGGTAATCTTGAGGAGACCATCTACATGATTCAACCAGAAGGATTCATTGAACAAGATCAAGAGCAAAATATTTGGAAGCTTAATCGTCCATTTATGGACTGAAACAAGCATCTCGATCTTTGAATACAAGATTCGATACTGCGATTAAATCTTATGGCTTGATCAGAATGTTGATGAGCCTTATGTTTACAAGAAAATCATCAACAGCTCAGTAGTTTTCCTTGTGCTGTATGTGGATGATACTACTCATTGGGAATGATGTAGGTTTTCTGACTGATGTTAAGAAATGGCTAGCCACCCAATTCCAAATGAAAGATTTGGGAGAGGCGTAGTTTTTTTCTAGGGATCCAGATTATAAGGGATCGTAAGAACAAAAGGTTAGCCTTGTCTCAGACATTGTATATTGACAAGATGCTTGTCAGATATTCGATGCACAATTCTAAGAATGGTTTATTACCTTTCAGGCATGGAATTGTATTGTCTAAGGAACAGTGTCCAAAGACTCCTCAAGAGGTTGAGGAAATGAGACAGATTCTCTATGCATCGACTATTGATAGCCTGATGTATGCAATGTTATGTACTAAACCTGACATTTGCTATACAGTAGGGATTTTCAGTCAATATCAATCCAATCCAGGATTAGATCAATGGACGACGATCAAAATGATCCTCAAGTATCTTCAGAGAACATCTCTGTATGGAGATAAGGATTTGATAACTTAGTTTTGAATGGTTTGTCTCTAATCGACTTGATGAAGCATTTGACGTGATAGTGAAGGTGTGGCCATTTTCTAGGAAAAAGTTTAAGAGACTCTTTCTAGTGCTTTCATAGTGACCCAAGGTTTATGTGCATGACCTTAATTAACACACTCTATACCACGGAATCAAGGAAAAGTACTTGGAGTAAAACGTGTTGTTGGGGACTCAACCAATGTTATCGAAAGTTCAAGAGGTAACTGTTGGGAATGGTGTCCTAAATCTCCATGTAATCTCGTAGTTTGTAAAATTTGGATAAACATATTGCTGTTAATAAAATAAGTATTATTTTATAAGCATATACTCAATCCAATAAACTAAGATCCGAGATTATTTCATTTAATTTAAACAGGTATGTAGAGACATACAAGTGGATCTTGTTTAAATAATAACCTAAATGGTCTGTAGTAGCAGGATAAGGGGGTACCTTATCCTGGTGACACTACGAATACGACCCTCTTTGTAGGTGTTACAAGTGTTGTAAAGTGCTACAAATGATCTGATCCTGATCATTCGTGTTGCGAGCGAGGGTATCCTATACAAAGAGTTTGTATAAGACCGGACCGCGAAATGATTAGTTTTTTTTATATAACACCGTTAATGATAGAGACTTACATTTCACTAGGATGACCATAGGTGACATGACCTGAATCCTGAGTGAGTTTGAACTCCTGCTCATGAAGGCGGTCCTTTGATTTGTATGGGTGAGAGTGCCCATATTGGCAACTCAATAAGCTTACTATTTAGGAGATTTGTCTGACTAGGGAACTGGGAATTCAGCTACACAAGACGGAATTCACTCCTTCCCCGATGCAAAGGCAAGTAGCTAAATTTCTCCCTTAAGGGCTGATTCCAGGTCTTGAACATAGTGGCCATACCCTCTCCTGGCCCGGGAGGACTTGGTCATAGTGGGATTATGACTTATTGTTCATTAGAGGAATCAATGGTACTTAAGGAGTTTGATGTAACTACATGGGCAAAACGATATTTTGGCCCAATTGTACTTACAAGAAATTTGTGAAGGGTCATCGCACTGTTGATTGGTTATATCCATGGACACATAAATTTATCTGTAATGCGAAGAGTGCAGCTGTCAGGCTTTAGTGGACTGACCAACAGTTAATGAATGTTGAGTAGTTTAATTAAAGAGTTTAATTATTTATCCGAGTACCGTTGGAGCTTTAATCTACAGGTTCATAAGGTCCCCACTATAACTCAATAGGGATTTTATCTTTGGATTAATTTGAAATATTCCAATTATTTGAGGGAATTAATTATATATGATAATGTATTTGATACATTATGAGAGGAATTTGAATATGATTCAAATACCAATTATATGAATGAGATTCATGTAATTAAATATAAATATGATTTATATTGAAAGGAATGAAATATTTGGATATGATCCAAATATCATTTATATGAATGAGATTCATATAAATGGATTTAATATAAATATTATTTATATTAAATGTCATATATAGTTAAGAGAAAATAAAAACTATAGTTTATGTTGTGTTTGATGCAATATAAAACTATAGGCTATATGTTGTATTTGATATAACATATAGTGTATAAAATAAAGTAGTTATTATATATTCTATTTTATTAATTTATTTGAAATTAATAAAAGGGAATGATTTATAATTCCCTCTCATTATTCTCTCAATAGCTAACTTATGATAAAAGAAGTTGAGAGGTCATCTACTTCTAAGTTTTCACACATAGAGAAGTTTTATATGAAAGAGAAAGGTTCTCTGAAGAAAACATCATTCTCATCTTCTCCTTTTCCTTCCCTCTTCCAAGGATTCAAGCAAAGCCCACAACTCCTACTTGAATCCTTTAATCCCAAAAGAGAATATAGAGGGTTCTCGCCTGATAGTGTCCGTGTATAAAGAAGGAGATCTGCGATGAAGGAGTTTTTTTCGTGGCTCGTACGATGGACTACTTGAAGAAAGGTTCCTCAAAGGTGAAGTTTCTTAAAACCTAATTTTTATCTAAAAGCATGTTGTAATTTAACCTTGAATACATATCTATTTGTATGTTTACTGTAAATTTTGTATTCAATAATTAATGGAATTTGGACGATCCACTTCCGCTCAAGGATCTCCTCATGTCGAGATTCCTTCAGTAACTCACTTTCTCTAATGAAGTTTTTACCCCACTTCATTATGCATCAATTCAAATCGTTAGACATCGTTGTTTAAGTTTGATCTTCTATCTTTGCTCAGAATAATTTCTTCAAATAATTTGTTTTATTTTAACATTTCTATAATAGTCATTTGTGGGAGATTGTTGGAAATGACTCTTAGGCTTAGGCCCATAGCAAAAGTCAAAAGTAATGGGAGAATGTTGTCCCACATTGGAGAATTAAGCAATGTCTAAAAGGTATAAATATGAAGACATGATAGAGGTAACTCCAAAGCATGGTGTGTTGGGGTTGATGCCCTAAATCTCGTGGTTTGTAAATGTATTTATACAAACATATTATTTCTTTAATAAAATAAAGTGATATTTTATTTGACATTTAATTGTATTAACCCAAAATTGCTAAACTAATATCCTAGGTTATTTAATGTAGCTTAAATGTATATGTGGTGACATAATTAGTGACTAAGAATGCAACTATGGTCTTTAGTGGATTGATTATACATTATAATATAAAGTTTAATGGGAGAGATTGAATATGATTCAAATATTATTTAACTATATGTTAAAATTAATATAAATCTGATTCATATTAAGACTATAGGTTATATATAAAGTTAGTTCATATTACATGTAATATATTATAAACTATAGGTTTTGTATTATATATGATAATATAGTTTATTTTAATTATATTAATTTTAATATAATTAAAACCAAAAGAAGTTATTTTACGTGTTGAGAGAGTTATGAAAATAACTTCCTCATCTCTCATATAGAAAGAAACTGCGGATGAATCAAGGAAGTATGGTTCATTACACAAAAGAAATTGGAAGTTCTCTCTCATACAAACTTTCTTCCTTTGTGAAATTCTCTAAAAAAATTTATTCCCTTTCTCCCTTCACAAAAATTAAAGAAAGCAAGCCCACACCCTGCTTGATTTCTCACCTTGAAAATAGCAAGGAAGCTTTTCTAGTGGTATCCAAGTTTCATTGCTTTCCTACTATGTTTGTGGTTGACGTGTTCAATAGGAGGAAAAGTATTCATGACCAATGAAGAGGAAAACAGGAAGAAAAAGTTCTTTAAGGGTAAGTTTGTTTCTCTATCCCTTTCCTCTCTGTCATTTTAGAAAACATGCCTTAGATTTTAGTGTTTATCGTTCTATTCTTCTCTATTTTAAGTTATTCTAAAAATGAATTCAGTGATATAAGCGATCAGCTTCCACATCAGAAATTCGATTCCTTCGTGGTGGTGTTGGAAGTATAACTCTCTCACCACATGCGCGCACCACCATCGCCGTCCATCTAGTCGAACAAGCGGGTTCGAGTGATCGCACGAAAAAGAAATAACTTTTTATTACTTATCCATTTAATTTTTTAACCTAAAAATTAAACATTTTAATATCAGATGAGTTACAGTTTCGCTATAGTGTCATTATTTTTCTTCTTTTTATGTTTGTTTCTCTTCTCCTTCAACCCTAGTTGTTTCATATGCTTCATATGTTTCTTCTTCATAAACCTAGACACCGATATGTAATATGATATTGTTTTTCAATATCGTTGTTTGTACTGCGCTTTCACATCTTCCTTCACTTGTTTTGAATATTCTTTTCCCTCGATTCCAATCCATCTTTTGTGCGAGTGCACGCCTGAAATTTGATGTTGTCTTAACCTTGGGAAGCAACTAGCACAATGATTAGCACCAAGGTCCCGTCCTAATTGATTTCAAGGCAGTGGTTCCTCCATGGCGCGCCAACTCTTCAACATTTGTATTTTACACATATGTTTGTGTTGAGAGGGCAGAGTTAGGTAGTTAATAGATGTTGGATAATTTAATTGAAGAGTTTAATTAATTATTCAAGTACCATTGAAGCTTCAATCTACAAGTCCATAAGGTCCCCTCTGTAACTCAACAAGGATTTAATTGAGAATTAATTTTTGGTTAATTTGAATTGTTCGAATTAATTGAGTAAAATTAATTATATATGATATAATTATTTAAATGAATTATATGTGATATAATTAATATAATGTATTGGATACATTATAATATAAAGTATTTTGAAAGGAATTAAATATTTGAATATGATTCAAATATTAGTTATGATTTACATTAAATGTCATGCATTGTTCAGAGAAAATAAAACTATAAGATATATTGTATTTGATACAATATAAAAAACTATACGTCATGTGTTATATTTCATATAACACATAGTGTATATATATGTGTGTGTGTATGTATTATTAATTAATTTAATTTAATTAATGGGAGGGAGTCAACTCTCTCCCCTGATCTTTCTTAACCTGTACGTGAGAATAGGAGTGGGGAACTCTCATTTTTCCTGCAAGTTTCACATAGAAGAGTTCTCTGTGAAAAACTCTCATTCCCCTCTCAAACTATTTTCCCTTTTCCTTCTTCTAAGAATTCAAGCAAAGCCCACAACTCTCTCTTGAATTCTTAATCCCAAGAGAATACAAACGGTTCTCAAGTGATGGTGTCTAATTGGGATTTCGATTTGGAGATCGGTACGTGATTTGGATCAAGAGGGAATACGTGAAGAAAATTGGCTTCAAAGGTAAACGGATTCTTCTTACCTCATTCCTTTGTAAAAAATCATGTTGTAATTTTAAGTTCCTTAATGCATATTATTTTGTTCTATAGTTTTTATGAATTTTGTGAAAACTAAATGGGAACGATCCCCGCTTCCACTGTGAAACCTTCGATGGTTTTCCTTCAGTGGAAGGGTTGCAAACCTGCCTGTTCGTTATATGGGTTTAACAGAAATCCTAGCTATGGTAGCTGACGGAGATGTTGAGGATCCATTATCTTACAAGAAGGCAATCGAGGATGTTGACAAAGATAAGTGAATCAAAGCTATGGAACTCGAAATAGAGTCCATGTACTTTAATTCTGTTTGAGATCTTGTAGATCCACTTGATAGGATTAAACCTATAGGTTATAAGTAGATCTACAAGAGAAAACGAGGTGTTGATGAAAAGGTGCAAACCTTCAAAGCTAGACTTGTGGCAAAGGGTTATACCCAAGTTGATGAAGTCGACTATGAGGAGACTTTCTCACCTATTGCCATGTTAAAGTCTATATGGATTCTTCTATCCATTGCCTCATATTATGACTATGAGATTTGGCAAATGGACGTCAAGACTATCTTTCTAAATGGCAATCTTGAGGAGGCCATTTATATGGAGTAGCCAGAGGGATTTATAACCCAAGGTCAAGAACAAAAGGTTTTCAAGCTTAATCGGTCCATTTATGGATTGAAGCAAGATTTTCGATCTTGTAATATAAGATTTCAAATCTTATGGCTTTGATCAAAATGTTGATGAAAAACCTTGTGTGTAAAGAGAATCATCAACAGTTCAGTAAGTTTTCTAATGTTATATGTAGACGATATCCTACTCATTAGGAATGATGTAGGTTTACTGACTGAAATTAAGAAAGCGAACCCAATTCCAAATGAAAGATTTGGGAGAGGTGCAGTTTCTTCTAGGCATTTAGATCTTTAGAGATTGAAAGAACAAAACCTAGCTCTGTCTTAGGCGTTTTATATTGCAAAATTCTTATTAAAGTTTTGATGCAGAACTCCAAGAGAAGTTTACTGTCTTTCAGGCATAGAGTTATATTGTCTAAGAAACAGTGTCCTAAGATACCTCAAGAGGTTGAGGAAATGAGACAAATCTCCTATGCATCAGCTGTTGGCAGCTTGATGTATGTGATGTTATGTACTAGACCTGACACTTACTATGCCACGGGGATAGTTGATAAATATCAGCCTAGTCCAAGATTTGATCATTTGACTGTCGTTAAGAACATCCTCAAGTATCTACGCAGAACGGGTGACTATATGCTCGTGTATGGTTTTAAGGATTTGATCCTTACAAGATACACGGACTCAAATTTCCATACTGGTAAGGATTCTAGAAAATCCACATCATAATTAGTGTTCACTCTTAACAGATGAGCAATAGTCTGGAGGAGCACCAAGCAAGGGTGTATTGCTGACTTCACCATGGAGGTTGAGTATGTAGCGGCTTATGAAGCTACTAAGGAAGTTGTGGGGCTCAGGAAACTCCTGACAGATCTGGAAGTGGTTTCAGACATGTCAAAGCCCATCACCCTTTATTTTGATAATAGTGGTGCTATGGTTAGTTCCCGAGAGCCTCAGAGTCAAGCGCGGGAAGCATATAGAGCGGAAGTATCATCTCATCCGAGAGATTGTGCATCGAGGAGACATGATCATCACGTAGATTGCTTCGGAGTACGACATTACTGACCCCTTTACAAAAGCCTCCACGACTAATGTGTTTGAGAATCACCTGTAGAGTATGGGTCTATGGGACAAACCACATTTAGACTAGGGCAAGTGGGAGATTTTGTATTGGGCGTGTTTATGTAGTTTATTGCTTTGTATACTTATATATTAGTATGACTTTTTATGTTGTACATCCTACTAGCTTTAGGATAAGTGGGAGATTGTTGGGGTTAATGCCCTAAATCTTGTAAGGTCCTGTAGTTTGTAATTGTATTATACAAACATTTTATTTATTTAATAAAATATGAGATATTTTATTTGACATTTAGTAGCATTAAACCCACAAACCAATAAATTAGTATCCAAGGTTATTATCTATAGCTTAAACATGTATGTAGAGACATACAAGTGTATCATGTTTAAGTAATAGCTCAAATGGTTTGTTGTAGATGGATAAGGCTGGATACCTTATTTTGGTGACACTACGAATACAACCCACTTTGTAGATATTACAAATGATCTGATCCTGATCATTCATGTAGAGACATGTGAGCGGAGGTATTCTATACAAAGGAGTTTGTATAAGATCGGACCACAAAATGACTAGTCTCATTATATAACGCCGTCCATAATAGAGACTTACATTTTACCAGGATGACCATTGGTGACATGACCTGAATCTGAGTGAGTTGTGAACTCCTGCCTATGAAGACGCTCCTTTTGATTTGTATGGGTAAGAGTGGTCAGATTGCCGACTCAATAAGCCTACCATTTTGGGATTCATAGAGAGCTAGGAACACAGTTACACAAGACGGAATTCACTCATTCCTCGACGTCGGGGAAAGTAGATAAATTGCTCCCGTAAAGGCTGATTCTGGGGTTTGAACAATGTGGCGCCACACCCTCTCCTGGCCCGACATAGGTTTGGTCATAGTTGGAATATGATTTATTGTTCATTAGAAGGATCAGTGGTACTTAAGGAGTTAAATGTAACTACATGAGCAAAATGGTAATTTTGGTCTAGCTGTACTTACGAGCAATTTGTGAAGGGTCATCGCATTGTTGACTGGTTATATCCAATGGACACATAAATATATTTGTTGTGCGATGAGTGCAGTTGTGGATCTTTAGTGGAGTGTCCGACAGTTAATAAATATTGAATAATTTAATTAAATGAGTTTAATTAATTATTCAAGTACCATTGAAGCTTCAAGTTACAGGTTCATGAGGTCTCCTCTGTAGCTCAACAATGATTTAATGAGAATCAATTTTGGATTAATTTGAATTGAGAAAATTTATATGTGATATAATTAAATTAATTTAATTATATATGATATAATTACTATAATACATTTAATACATTATAATATAAAGTTTATTTGGGAGGATATAAATATTTGAATATGATTCAAATATTAATTATGTGAATTAGATTCATATAATTAATTTTAATATAAATGGGATTTATATTAACTACAATGTATTAATGAGAGAATTAAAAACTATAGGTTATATTGTATTTGTTATAATATAAAAACTATAAGTTATGTGTTATATGCGATATAACATATGATTTAATATATATATTATATTATAAATTTGTTATGATATAAATATATATTACATTTTATTATATTTATTTAATATTAAAATTTGAAGTTAATTATGGGAGGGTGTTGTAACTCCCTCCCCTATTTTCTCTCTTTTTCATATGTGATAGGGAAGTTAGGGACAAAGTGGTTTTGCTTGATCTTCTTAACAAAAGAATTAAGAAAATTTTTGGGGTTCTCTGTGATTTTTTCCCTCTCTCCCAAACTTCCAAGAGCTCACACAACTCCTTGGATTCTCATCCTAGAGAATACAAAGAAATTTTTTTGTGGTGGTGGCCATTTGTAGATCGATGTGCTTTGTTCGTGACAATCCGAAGAAGGGAATTTTCATGAAGAAATTTGTTCTTCAAAGGTAAAGGTTTCTCAAACCCTATTCTTCATTTTTCTTTATTATTAACACATGTTATAAATTAGGTATTATGCATAATATTCTATATTCTGTAAAATTTAAAAATAAGGGACGATATCCACATTTTCGTTTAGGGTTTTCACAGGTTCCTGCAACCCTCTCTTGGCCAAAGAGGGGTTTTGTCATAGTTGGACTATGACTTATTATTCAATCAGTGGTACTTAAGGAGTTAGATGTAACTACAAATACAAAACGGTAATTTTGGCTTAGTTGTATTTACGAGCAATTTGTGAAGGGTCATTACATTGTTGACTGATTATATCAAATGGACACAAAAATATATTTGTAGTTCAAAGAGTATAATTGTGGGTCCTTAGTGGAGTGTCCGACAGTTAATGGATGTTAAATAATTAATTAATTATTCAAGTACCATTGGAGCTTCAAGGTACAGGTCCATGAGATTCTCTCTGTGGCCCAACGGGGATTAAATGAGAATCAATTTTGGATTATTTTAAATTGTTCAAATTAATTGAGAGAATTAATTATATGTGATATAATTAATTTAATTTAATTATATATGATATAATTAATACAATGTATTTGATACATCAAAACATAAAGTTTATTTGTGAGGAAATAAATATTTGAATATAATTCAAATATTAATTATGTGAATTGGATTCATATAATTGAATTTAATACAAATGGAATTTATAGTAAATAACATTGATGAGAGAATTAAAACTATAAATTATATTGTATATGATACAATATTAAACCATAATTTATATGTTATATATGATATAACATATACATACATATATATATATATACACACATAATAATTAGTTATTATATATATAATGATTTCATTTTTAAATTAAAATATATTTATTTAGTATATCAATTTTAATTGTGATTTACATGGATGGGATCCAGATGAAACATTCTTTGAGAAAATCCCAAACTCTCTTCCTCTCAATTTCCTCTCCCTCTCTTCCAGAAACTAACAGCCCACTCAACTTCTTAGAGATTCTCATCCCATTTGAGAATACAGGAGTCTCCAATTAGTGGTGGCCATTTTGGATGGTGTTTTATTCATGACCAATTTTGGAAAGAAAAGGAAATTCATGAAGACAGGGTTTTCATCAAGAGTTAGTATTCTTCTCTTCACCCTTTTGTTTAATTTTATTAGTATGTTGTAAATATTATTTTGATTTGCATATTTCGTTTTGTAAAATTTGTATTATGTGAAAATTAAATTTGGGATCGATCCACGTTTCCGCATTCAAACCTTCACCGGTTCCTTCAAGTTTATTGTCGGAGATGGTTCTCAAAGCCCTGGTTGTCTGAGTTGGTCACACGAAAGTGGTCGTCAGAGTTGGTTCACTAGAGTTGTCATTAGAGGTGGTTGTTGGAACCCGAAATTGGTTGTCGGAGCACGAAATTGGTTCCCATAGTGTGGTACCGATAATCGCCGATGGGTGGAGCCCACTAAAAACATTGGACGAAGGGAGAGTTACCGTGAGTTGGTAAAATATACCAACTTAACTTCACCAACATTTAAAGTAATTGGGTCAAATGTTGAGTTGTTATATCAATTCAACTCAACTCATGTTGATAAATATATTGAATAGTTTTAGGATATAGATGCAACTACCACTTTTTTGCAACTTGGCCAAAAAGAAAACAATGTTACATCATCAGTTTCTCGGTACAAAATTCTTGCTAACCATAATGGACTATAAATCAATAATCAACTTGTTAGACGTCTTTATCTAAACAAAAACAAACTTCAATCTTCTATAATTTTGGTACTTTAACTTAGTATATATATTTGAACGTGTTTAATTTGTGTTTGGCTAGAAATCCTGTTTTGGTATTCTTAATGTTGTTAAATAAAGGAATTGGTTCATTTTTATCCTGATTAAGACAATATTTAATAACTATTTTGTTTATGTATATAAACAGTACTTCTTGCTTAATAATAATTTTATTATTTTTCTAATTTTTTTAAAAATATTTTGTTTACTCATAAATGATTTTCACGTTTCGTCAAACTGCTGTGAAAGCTACATTATTGATCTTGTGGTAAAATATATTGCAATTTTGCAAAAGCTTGTCTTTTTGTTTAATGAAATTAGATTTTAAAATTACATAACATTCTTTATATATATTAAAGTTTTTACCTTGTCGTGAATCTATGATCATGTGCAATTTCCCCTTAATTCCAATGTAAATGTAAATAAATAAATATGAACTTTCCATTCGCATATTTCTGTAAATACTGGCACTCGAAAAAGAAAAAAGAAAAAAAAAACTATAAATATTGCAGATTGTTTTCACACACCCATTTTTATTCGATGCTTTCAAATTGCATTTTTGAATAAAAACTATATTTGATTTAAATGGTTTACTTTTTCTGAACATTATTTATACGATTTCTTAACATTAAATAAAAAATCATAAATGAAACCAAAAATTCATAAATTATTGTAAATTAGTTGTATTTTTCTAATAACCAGTTTACGAATTCAACCTCAACTTTCCATTTTTATTTTAGTTTAATTCATTTTTTTTTCTATTGCATTAGTCCTTAAAAAAAAAATATGTATTCTCAAGAATCAAAACTAGAGGGGCAAAAAAATAAAATAAAATTCCTCTAAAAGAGTCAAAATTGAGTTTTTTTTTTTTTTTTTTTTTCAAAAGAGAAACTACAAAAAAAAACACCCAATTTCAGCTCAAGAATCATGATGCTTTCCCATGGTTTTTTTTTTTTTTTTTTTTTTGTGGTATACACATTTAGATATCTCTAAAAGTTATTAACCGAATTTTCTCTTTATTTTTTTTTTTAATCTTTTAATCTTTTTTTTTTCTCTCTCTCTCTCTCTTTTTTTTTTTTTCCTTTGAGAATCAAGTCCTTGAGCTGGTAATGGAAATTTGATTATGAGCATCCACTCAACTCCACAATTTCCTTTTTTTTTCCAAATCGGGGAACGTGTTTCTCTCTAAATGAGAATTTATCTTGCTTCTGTCGGAAGATCTCAGGCCACCGCAACGGTGCCGGACCGTACATTTTTCTTGCTAGCTTCTTGCTTTCTGTGACTTTGAGAGCTCGAAGAAGAAGAAGAAGATGAAGAAGAACGCCTCCAGCTTTTTTCCTTCGCCTCGTCCATTTCAATCTGTTCTTGCCGGCACTCTTTGCTACAAAATGGAGTGTTTCCTCTGCAATACAGTAACAGAATAAACTATCAATTCTCATATCAAAATCTCAAAATCAGAACAGACCACAAATCGGTGCGATCTAAACATAATTCAACCTAAAACTACTTTCCATCAGTCGAACAAACCTCTACCAAAAAAGGACCATAAATCAGATCTAACTAAGCCTAATTCGACTGTTCTCAATAACCGAACGGAACAACGGAGACATTTCAGGCGATGAGAAATTGAACGGACCTGTACATGAAGATATCGGAGTTGCGCCCGAGGGCTTTCCGGCAAAGGGAACATGCCTCGAGGAAGTGAGGCTCGTGGAGAAGGTGATCGGCGCAGCCGGCGTAGAATAGCGGCGAAGTTCTCATACTGAAAGAAGGTGAAGAAAGTACAAGGTGAAAATTGGCCGGAACTGAGAAAGAATTTGGGAGCTTTAAGAGTTAGGGCAAAAGATTCGATGAAGAAGATGAGAGAAAATGGGAAGCCGGGGGGAAGGAGAAAGCTTGAGCATTAGGGTCCATTTATAATTGCTCGCCCACAGAGTGGAGGAATCGGCTGCTTCGCGGACTACGATAACGAATTATTTGGACCAATACGTGTTAACATTTTTTTCTGGGATGGATCATTCGAATTTCTAATTTAGAGGTCAATAATAAAAAACAGGAATATGTTTTTTAATTATTAATATTTCTTAAAAAAAATAGAAATTTGTTTTATAACTATTTTTTGTTTCTTATTTTATATAAAGGATGAAAATAAATATATATAAAAAAATGTCCTTGGAGATAGAACACGCATCACTATTTTTTGTTTCTTGTTTTATATAGAGGATGAAAATAAATGTAAGAGGAAAAAAAAACAAAATAAAAATGTCCCTCTTCGGAGTCGAACACACATCAAAGAGGTGGATGGTTTCTTTGGACATGCATAACTATCTATAAGTAAATGATGAGATTTAATAGGTAAAAGAAACATAATTTTATAGAACATAAACTAGTAGTTTCTCAAATTTGATCTCATTTTCAGAAATATTTCTCAAATGAATATGAAACAAGTAAATTTATTAAAAATTGAGAAATAGAAACAGAAAACAGAAAACAAGAAACAGGAACTATATCAATTCAACCCTTAAGAACTTTAACAAAACATTATATCAATCAAAATTCTAAATTTTCGTACACGGTGAATTCAAATTCTTTAAGTTTTCAAAATTGTAATTTTTGCAAATTTTGTCTCAAATTAGACTTGTCCAACTTTCAACTTACAAGGTTTAGACTGTAACGTGATTGTTTTTAGGTGTATTTTTTTTTTTCTAGTTTGACAATTTATGGACTATGGAGACTAGAGGATTTGAACCACTTCTTCCACCTCTAGCATATATCTTTATGTAGTTGATTTGTGTTTGCGTTGCCTTTTATCTCCATTTGTTTTATCTCGGTTGAATTCACAATGTTTTTTTCATTTCATTTCCATCATTTTCAATTTCGATTGATAAAATTTAGTGCTTTTTCATGTGTTTTTTTTAGCATATATTCGCATGGTCATGATTTTAAAATACCCTTTATGAAACTTTCATCAGTTCGTTTATTAATTATTTATATTTTGGAAAGATCAATTTCAATTTGGACTCTAAATTGTGCTTAATAAATTGTGAAGATATATTTACATAATACTATTTCCTGCAGAAGATTATTATCATTATTTAATCAAAATTATTAAAATATATATATATATCAACTAAAATTAAAAAGTAGGGGACAAAAGCGAAATAAAACTCAAGATATATAGACGAAAATAACCCTAATTAAGTTTAACCAATTCACAAGTTAAAAAGAAAGTTCAGGGCTATGAGTATAAATTGCCTCTTAATTTTTACCCTTTTTTTAAAATATATATATATATATAATAGCACAAAATAGTTAAATTGGTTGAAATTGGGTTTTGATAGGTTGGTACGCGGCGCAGTGTATAATTGCCCCCAAGAAAATAAAATAGAAATGTTTTTTAAAATTTTCTAATTTTATTTTTTTAAAAAAATTGAATAAATAGAAATGGTTTTCAAATGGGTGGTTTTCGCTGTTCCGTGGTGAAAATCTATTGGCCATAAGTGCATGCATCTCTTTCCCCAACCCGAAGGGCCAAAATAAATAAAATAAACTTTTTTTTAAAAAAAATAATTAGAATTTGGTCCTCTTTCTTTTTCATGTTCCTACATTTCTCCCTCAAAATTATTGTATTTAACATCAAGTGGGGGAGTGCGCATTAGTAGACAAACAAAACAAAGTAGGTTCTATTAGCAAATTCTAATATAATATTCCATAATCTTTTTTTTTTAAATACACAATATTCTTTAATCATGTGTATTTAAATGGGATGAAAACGACTCATTAATGTAAATATAAGAAATTAAACACTTGGATCATTGACTATTGACGAATATCAATTATTTTTAGACATTGAAATGTGCATAAATAATTAATCCGCTAATAAGTTAAAGCTACAAAATATGATGTTAATATTCAATGATGCTTTTATTATAATAAAATGTACCTTTATCAACAAATTATTTATCTAAATATGGATGAGTATCTTGATTAAAAAAAATTATGGATAAGTATGGTAAGAGAAGAGACGATAAAAATCTAATATTTTGTTTTTACGACCATTATTTTATACATCAAATAATATTCACTTTTTATTAATCTCACAAGACGATCAAATGACTATAATATAATATTCTCATAACTTTATGTGATTTTAATATTTTAATTTGGTGACAGCCATTAAATTCATTATCAATAAATGATAAAAATAAAAAATTATATAAATGTATTTGAATATAATTTTTTATGCTTTTTTAGAGAAGAAAAAATTACGAAATGAGTGAAACAAACCTAATTCAAATCGCAAATTAGATTTATTTTGTCTAACATGATTTACGACAATCCGTTAATGATTGATAAAAAAAGAACATATAAATTTAGAAACACAATTTATAAAAATATTGATGAAAACGATTAACTGAGATAGTATGTAAATACAGTTATGTTTCATATTATTGTAGTACTAGATTATTTTCTTAACATATCTCATAAATTAATATCTTTCGATATAAAGATATGGACGTTACTTTTTGTTAAAAAAATATCAATATCATATCTTACATTAAAAAATATTTAAATAAATCAATCTTTTACCTTAAAAAAAATCTCATTTAAGAACCAGCCAGGAAGTTTCTTTTCACATACATATTTTAATATTTAAAGCCATTTTATTTACAATGTGATATGTATAAATAATCTTGTAAATATCGACGTATTAGTAGATAATGTTTTATATATATACGAATAAATGGATAAAAATACGGTAAATATAATAAACCACATGTCATTTATAGATGTATCATATCATAACTAATAATTGGTGTCGTGAATTTCAATGTTATAAATTGAATATATTTTAAACAAAGTTATACTTTGAATGATTATTCTTTTTTAAAAATAAGTTTAGACTTTGAAATCAATTTGATCTTTTAATGTGATGAATCCTCAATAGAATATTGAGATAAAATGTCAATATCACGGTGTCAATATCACGAATGAATGTGATAACAAATAAATACCAGGAAAATTCAGGCAAAAAGAGGCATTAAACCTAAAGTTGAAGGGCCTTATTGCAAATACATTAACTTTACTCATCTTATTCCAACTTTACCCTTATGTATTCCATAAATCACGACAGAACCATTGCTTGAGAAAAATAAAGAAGAAAATGTTGATTTTGAGACAAAGTGGCACTGATGTAATTATTAGGAAAAGATTAGGGAGAAAAATGGAAAAGTGAGTCTCGAATTCTCTCGAATAACTTATTCAGCCGTTTCGTTCCTTTAATGGATGGTGGGGCCCTGAATTAGGGCCCAAAGCGATATAATTGGTTATGGGAGGGGCATAAAGGTCAAAAGGATAAAGGGCAAAAGAAAAATGGTTGAAATATAATTATCATCCCCATACTTTAGAGTTTGTCAAATTTTAGTATTGTACTTAAATGCGTCCAATTTTAGTTAATAGTTCCTAATGTTTTATTGTTAAAAGATATATTCTGAATGAAAATTATTATCACATTAAGTTTGAGTATTTCTTAAAAAGGAAAAGGTGAGTAATTAAAATTCAGTTTGATACGGAATTTGAAAAAGAAAGAGATTCAATAAAAACAAATTTTTATTTTAGATTTTTAGATTTTTAGATATATATTTAGTAAAAGATTTATAAATTGGAATTTAATTTAAATAAATTGTTTAAAATGTGTATGTGATATATTTAGAAATCATAAAACTAGTTGTAGTTATCAAGTATTATCTTACATTAGACTATTATTAATTTATTTATGAACATATTTTTCTAACAAAATTTGTATGATAATTATTTTGTAATATTATATAATTTACATTGCATTACACAATAGATATTTTTATTTTAAAATAATAAATTGAGTTTATAGAAGATTACAGAAACCACTCATAAAGTATGGTGGTAGTTGCAATAATACACTCAAACTTTCAATGATAAAATCGAACATTTAAACATACATAAGTGTTAAAATTGAACCCTCAAACTTACATACTTATAGAAATTGAAACAATTGCATAAGTTTGAGGGTTCAATTTTTATCGTTTGATGTCTAATTTCTACAATTATATAAAGTTTGATGGTCAAATTTTAACACTTTATAGAAGTTTGAGGATCTGTTTTTTTATAAATAAAAGTTTGAGGGTGTACTTGCAACTATAATTATACCTTAGAGATAGACTTTTATAATTTTCCCTTGAATTTGTAGCATGACAAAAAAATTTAAATGTTTTAAATTGTATGTAAAATAATTATTATTTTAAATTTTAAATTTTAAATTATGAATACGAGAAAAATATAAAAATGTTATTTTTCTGCACAACACGAGAAATAATTTTAAAAAACATAACTTAAACACATATTTACTAAAATTAAATAATATTATACAAAAAAGTCCTGATTACAAGCAAATAAACTTTTTAAGTCTACTAAGATTTGATCATTTGAGAATACATATAAATTAAACCCTAAAATATTTTTTTTCTTAAAAAATGTTATTTTAATTTTTTTAATTTTTGGAAAAATGTTATTTCAAAATAAACAATAATAATAAAAAGCGTCTGGAGTCGAAAAGAGGCTTTGGAGCTGACTTGGTGGTGGGACCCAAAAACAAAACGAGAAAGAGGACAAAACAAGCCAACGATGCAGTGGAGCCCACCTGACTCATAGCCTTGCTGGCTCTACTCCCAAGGTCCCTGTCCTGCGGGGCCCACACCTTTCTGCCCGCATCCGTTCGGGCACTTACGGTCAGCACTCACCTTCCTCCACCTTTAGCTGCCCGTTACACGTGCGACTCAATCAGAGGCTCCAACCGGAGAAACTGCACGTGCTACGTGGCGATGATTCAAAACGGCTGGACATGCAGATTCCGGGATTCCTTGAGGCCGAAGATCACCGGTTGAGATCACGCCACGGTTGCAACCCATCACCATGAACCAATAAATAATTCAATCGCTAAATATTATAAATCTATTATTTTTTAGTAATATTAATTTTGCCTTTAGGGGCTTCGTTTAAAAAGAAGAGTGGAAGAGCTTGGGGATGAGATCAGGAGGATTCTATTTCATGTGAGTTTCGAAATTAAAAATTAATAAAATTATTTTTCTAAGTCAATGTGGTAACATTTATTTATTCACATGAATTATGGATGTCCACGTGTAGGTCTGTGATAAGGGCATTTACGTTTCAATTCTCAATAAAGTTTAAAATAATAAAAAAATAACGAAAATAATAATTGCAAAAGACAGGTGGGGTTTCATTCGTAAAGGACATTTATATTTCAATGTCTTGACAACTGGTTTTATTTGTTTCTTTAAGCATGTAATAATTGTTGTATTTTTAATAAAAATAGAGGTAAAATAGACGGTTTGGTTATAAATGTTTGAGGTTAGTGTTTATTTTGTCTCAAAAAGTTTTATCAATGACACTTTTAATCCATAAAATTTAAGGAGTAGTTTTAAATGATCTCAATGGGTCTTTGTTTGAGGTTTGCTAGATTTTGCATTCTTATAGTACTTTAATTATTCGTTGACTAATGACAGAATGTTGTGAAGAATGGTTGATTGTATTGTTGACTATACAAAGTAAAAATATATTCATAATTTAACATTTTTTAATTATTATTCTTTCCATCTATAATCCCCTTACTTTCTCAATCTCCCCCAACCCTATGGATAGAGGGGTTAAGGTTAGAGATGCATTTTCCATCTCTATCCACACTCCATTCGCCATTTCAGAGAGTTAGAAGTTGATGTCATGGTCGAGGAACTGAATTGTCATTGTTGAATGAATCATCTTTTAAAACTTGATGAATAGATTTTAGAAAGTTAAAAAACAATGCTCGCTCTGCCAAATACATGATACAAAAATAGAGAGAGATTGAAAACAATCAATTATAGGAAGTGTCTTGTTTCAAGGGTTTTTTTCTCCTTTGGTCTTCATCCAACAAAGCCCAACAACATCAAAAAGGTAGGTTTACCAAGTGAAAATTGAATAAGACGATAGATAAGAGAGAAAGAAGAGAGAGGTCACATCATTAGTGTATATATCATTTTACCGTATCAATTAGTTAAGGGTGATCATTGAAACCGCTAAAACCGAATCAATTGCTAAACCAAACCGGAACCGAATCAAAATCGAATTAATCTGGTTCGGTTCAATTTCATATATTTTCAAACCGAATAATTGTGGTTCGATTCAGTTTCAAATTTGAAAATCGATTGGAAACCGAACTAAACCGGTTTTTTAATAAATATATTAAAAAAATAATATACATAATTTAAAAAATATGAAAAGGCATCAATTTTTTAAAAAAAGAACCATGAAACCGAACTACTTGTAAGTTGGAAAGTATGAAAAAGCATAAAAAAATAAAAAAAATAAAAAAAACCATGAAACCGAACCAAACCAAACCGCTTATAATTTAGAAAATATGAAAAAATAAATAAAAAATAAAAAAACCACGAAACCGAACGAATATGTGGTCCGGTCCAGTTTCAAAAAATACATTTCTTTTTTAAATTTGCGGTCCGATTAGGTTTGAGCCCCAAACTAAACTGAATTAACCACGAACACCCCTATAATTAGTTAACTCGTCATTTACTAGCCAAATCATTTTACAGTTAGTCAACTAAAGGTCCAAGAGACTTTGGGGACTATTTATAATTATTTCTCGAATCTTGAGGACCAAAGTGTCTGTTTTGAAATTTGAGAGACCAAATAGACATTAAGTTCAAACCTTAGAGACAAAAAATACATTTGGCCTAAAAATAAAATAACTTATTAGAAAGGGATATAATTTATATTTATTTTAGAATTTCTCCTTTGATATAAAATATAATTGTGTATTTGGAAACTCTCCCAATAATTCATTTCATCATTCTCAACCCAAATTTTAATATAAACCTTTTTTAGTCTGTCAATTTCGAATGTATGTTTAAGGCAACTAAAAAAAAATGTACGTCCTGTTGATGCCAAAATTTAAACAATAAAAATCGTCCAACCTTCATGCAAAGACAATAGCAAATTTGTTTGAGGTGGAAAAAATGAGACTTGCAAAAAAGGAAATCTTATACCAATGTGGTGTGCACGCTCTGATGCTTGAGTTAGAGAGTGAATAAGCGCAACAAGTTAATAAATTTGGTAATGGAGAATAGATTTACTTTCTTCATAACTCGACACGTTTTTTAGATAAAATGTGAAGCTTTTGAATTGATAATGCCCAAATAAAATACCTGTAGCATTCGAAATGGAAAAGTGCACGTGGACCCATTTTCATATGTTTTCAAGTGGTGTCATTACATTGATGTATTCACAGAACTAGATGAGTGATCATTCTCAATAGATATCCGGAGCTAGATTAGGGTAATCATTAATCTCACAGTGTCAACCATGTCAAATTGGGCATCTTAAAGGCAATCGAGACCGAACACCTTCCCATATGCACATTTTGATCATGGAAGATGTTTTGGGGGTTAAATACATGCCCCATTAGGTACCTTGATAGATTTTCCATTGGGCAAGTGACTTGGGTCAACCCTCTCCATTAGGTATTTTTATGTTGATCTAAATTTTGTTATTTTCTTTCTCGTGTCATTTCTATCAATTTTTAAGTAAAATATTCTTTTGGTCCCTAAGATTTGAAGTTAGTGTCTATTTGGTTCTTGAAGTGTTAAGTGTAAAACCCGCACCTTACTTTTCCTTTTTAATTATGCTTATTATTTGAGTTGAGCAAAGTGATGGGGTTAAATATTTGAGTTAGATTGAATTTGTGTGTTTTGAGGTAAAGGATAAGTTTGAAGAAGGAAAATATTTAAGTATGAAAACTTAGCTCTCAGATACTTATTACTCTAGCTTTACAAAGAGAATTTATGGCTAAGTGTTGGTCGTGATGAGGGGTGACTAAGCATCAAATGAGCATAAGGCAGACATTGAGTAAATGCTGCCAAGCGTCGAGTATAAGTGATCGAGGAAGGGTTGAGCGTCAAGTGTAAGCGAGGAAAGGTCCACGTCGAGTACGAGCGATCAAGTAAGGAGCGTGCATCTAGCGAGCCATCCAGCACCGAGTATCCCATCGAGTATCGTGCCCTTCCCATCAAGTATTCAACAGAGAGCCATTGAATTTTCCATCGAGTAATGACCCTTCTCCATTGAGTTTTTCCAGCGAGGATCGAGTTTTCTCGAAACGCTCAGTTTTAAACTTCTCTTTTAGTTATCCGGATAGATGGCTTAATCTCGGCCCTTAATCTCCACTAGTGGGTGAAGTGGCTTAAGGAGATTTCATGCAAAAGGGTTAGACGGTAATATAAAAAGGGAAGAAAATTCCAAGAGCTCGTTTTAGACGATTTCCTCAAGCAAAGCAGACGAAATTAGTACCGTTGGAAAACTCTGTGAGTCTAGTTTCTGGAATCGAGCCTTTGGAAGGGAGTTTTCATTGGAAAGAGGGCTGGAGAAAGAAGGAAAAGTCAAACGTTCATTTTCGGGCGTTTCCGGACACTCGATGAAGAATCGTAGATCTAGACCGAACCACTTGGACTTTAAAGCCAAAATTTTAAGGTATTATTGCTAACACCATTTTAAGTAAGTTTGTATAAGGAAATTTTGCAAGAAAATGTATGTGGTTCGAGTTACATATTTTGGAATTTAAACCTAGAATCTTTCCTCAAGCAGGAAGTTGCAGTTTAGGGCTTTCGGGAGAAATTTGAAGGCCCGGGTTAAACCAAAAGGAGTTTCATGCTGAAACTTTGAGGTGACATTGTTAACAAAATTTTGAACATATCTAGAAAAGGAACTTTCTTAAAATGAGTTCTAGTTTTTAAGTTAATGAAGTTAGAAGTTGAATCTGGAAATTTTGGACGAACATGCAACCTCTTGCTAAGTATGAGCTTGGTTAAAAGAGTAGTCTCAAAAGGGAGATCAAAGTGGCAACTAAACTCTTTTTACTTTTATGTGTAGGAGCTACATCTATTGGAGAGGCCTACAAAGCTTAGGAAAAATCAAGCCTAAAGATCCGTGAGTGACTAAATGTTTTCAAAATATGTATATAAAATGAACATGCGTTCCAAATGACTTTCATGCTAGCGTTCATGGGTTTTCCAAGCAACTAAAGTTTATACTTATGTTTTAAAGGGTTCATGGCATTTCTTAAGCATGATGTTTTAAGTTATTTAAATGAGTTTCACTAATCCTAGTGCATGTTAAGATTGAATGAAAGAGTATTACAAACTACATGTTTATAATTGTGAAGCATGCATGTTGAATTGTGATAATGCTCTTATGGCGAAAGGTATGTAAGTGCTATGCCTAAAGCTTATGATGCTCAAATTTTCTATGAATGTTACGTTTCTAATAAATCAGATACCGAAGGTATAGAAGCTATCCGAGGAAGTACCTAAGGTATTGACGGTACTTAGTATACTCCACGTGCACGTAGGTAGTTCTTTATGAGAGGCCGATGTATGGGTCTCCTGGCTACAGTCTTTATAATGGGACTGAAGTATGGGTCTCATGGCTATGAATGGACGTTGAGAGCTTGAGCTCTGAATGCTCGTTCTTAACTAAGGTTTGACAATATGATTGATTTTGACGCTATGATTAATGTATGATACTATGTAAGTTGTTTGAGATTATTTCTAACATGTTTATTTATTTACATTAATGTATATGAAAGGCTTGAGAAGAATTTTATTTCTATGAGTCATTCACTGGGTAACTAGCTCACTATTTTCAAATGTTTTCCTTTTTTTCAGGTAGCAGTCAGTTTCCTGGTGGTTGAACCCACTACAGCTTGCCATTCAAAGCTCAGTTATCGAAGGAAGAAGCTTAGGTTAAGCTTGTTTTGATGTACACATATTTTGAGAGGAGTCTGAGACTTGCAAAACTTATTTTGGGACCCATGTTCATTCTTATGCTTTTGTTGGACATATGTTTATTGTTTTGGAATTGTAATTAAGTTTTTATGCTGGTTAAAGTCATAGTTGATTTACTGCCAAGTCGTTTTTGCATATTGAGGTCTAATGCAGGTTTCATTTAAGTTAAGCAGTAAGTACTGACAAGTAGGTCGGTGACTATTGTCGTCATGTCCCCTTTCGGTTTTAGAGGGTAAACCGAGAGGGAGTGTGACATTAAGGATGACACTTTTCGTCTATGAGGTTTAGAAAAATGCTTTAAATAGTACTTGACATATTTTGACCATTAGTTGGCTGTTAAAAATGATGATGTGAAAGTATTTAAATGACTAGACTCAATGGATGGGGCAAATTGTAATAACTAAGCTAACAAAAAACATTTTTTTAATGGATTTGGTTAAAAAAAAAAAAAAAAACAGAAGCCATGTCCGACTAGGCCGTCACTGGCTAATCTCCATCATTAGCCTCCTCTGGCTCCCATGTTCCTTTCTCTACCTTCTTACCACTCCTCCACCCATTTCAATAGTACCACGACATTTTTCATCGCTTGCCTCACCAATTTCAAGTTTCTCTTATCCTTTAACTAAGATCTTTTATCTTCTCATCTCCTCCACCAATCTGTTGCTTCCTTGTCGTGTCCTCTTTACCAATCAAACTATTAAATAATCCTTCTAAAATTGGCAAATACCTCGTTTTCAAATTACTCGTGTTAATTTGTTATAAGGATTGTTGAGTATTTGTTGTGAGAGTTGTTGGGAGGTTATGCCTATTCTTAGATAGTTCTTTCGGTCTAGATACCCATGTATTTCACCATTCAAATATACAAAAAGAAATACAGTAATATACCAAATATTCTTATATGGTATCAGAGCTTCTGATCCATCTTCAGATCGTGCCTCCCCCTCCATCCCCTCGCTTGTGTAGTCGTGAAGTGTCGTCATTCAACGTCAGACCAAGTTGTGTTCTGTGAAGCTCCGCTGCACTGCTGCACCGCTGTCACCACCTTTGTCTGTTTTAGATCTGTGGAACTCACTGGTCCTAGAATTCGCGCAGATCTAAAAATCACTTAGATTCAGGACCGTCCGTGTAGCGACCATCCGTGCAGTAACTTTCTGTTCAGGTCTTTGTTTTGCCCACCAATGCAGATTGTCAATCTGTTCCATTTCTCTCCGAGGTCTAATTTTCGTCTGTGTTGTCTCCAAGAAAACTGACCAAAGAGAAAAATTAGTTGAGCTAAACAAAACGAGTTGACCGAGCGCCACCAAGCCAAGCCTAACTATCTGCGAGCCAAACCTCTTCGAGCCGAGACAAGCCAAGCCATCTGCGAGCCAAACCTTAATTTGAGCTATATTTTCCTTGGGGTGTCATTTGTCCTATGCATTTTTCTATATTTTTTCTGCCTCTAATGGAAAAAATCGATGTCTTTTGTCCTATCAGCATCGTGTTGGACGACAGGAACTACGTCACGTGGGCATCTCAAATGAAGAGTTTTATGATTGGATGCAAGTTGCGGTGATTATTACTGGAGATGCCACTCAACCTGTCCAAAGTGCAACTGAAGATGAAAGCAAGTTTATTGAAAGATTGGAGGATTGGATAGCAAAAATCACTAGATAATCACCTGGTTGGGTAACACTTCCACTCCGGCCATTCATACCCAATTTGATGCATTCAACACAGCTAAAGAATTGTGGGATTTTCTATCTACACGGTTCCAAACCATTGGTCTCGCTCACTATTATCAGTTGCACTCTACCTTTGTCGGGATTTTCTATCTACACGGTTCCAATCAGGCGGTCGAACAATCTGTGAATGAATATCTGGCTATTCTTTAGTCTATTTGGACCCAGTATGTCAGACTAAAATTAGTCCGGATCATCTGCGACTCATCAAGGTTCTTATGGGGCTCTAGCCAGAATATGAATTTGTTCGGGTTGCTCTATTACATCATAATCCCCTGCTGTCTCTTGATACGAAAATCCAGGAAATCCTCTTTGAAGAAAAAGGTTTGGGCTAGTCTCTTCTCTATCATCAGAGGTTGCTCTTGCAACCACTCATTCACGCTCTTTCACTAAGTCCTCTTTCTAGAAAAACTGCAAATCACATGATCATAAGTTTGCTAATTTTCGTACCATTTAGTGTAGGTATTGCCACAAACGTGATCACATCCTGGACAGTTGTCCGACCAGACCGCCTCGCCCCCCCGGTTATACTACTAAGTCAAAAGTTTCTACCAAGTCTGATTTTCCATATGTTGTTGTTGCTGCAACGTCTGCTGATGTGATGTCTTCCACCCCTCCGAGCCTCCAGATCAGTGACCTCTAGGATTTGCTCAAACAACTGTTATCTACTAGTGCACCTACGCTTGCTGCCATACCATGTACATCTTGGCTCTTTGATTCGGCTTGTTACAATCATATGACCTCCAACATTGCTCTGTTATCTACCTCTATCCCTGTCAAATCACTTCCTCCCGTTCATTCCACTCACAGTAACCACATGACCATTTCTAGAATTGCTACTATTAATACACCAACTATAACCTTCTTATCATGTCCCCAATATGACCTTTAACCTTGCTTCTATTAGTCAATTGAGTGACCTCAGACTTACTGTTTTCTTTTTCTCTCATGGTTGTCAGGTTCAGGATCCGCGGACGGGTTAAATAGTTGGTACGTGTCGCAAGGTGGGAAGATTATTTGAACTCATAGTCTTTCAGCCACTAGTCCCTCTACCTCTTTTTGCCGTTATCACTGATACTGGTATATTTCAGTGGCATCTGCGTCTTGGTCATGCATCTTCTGACAATATTCGTAATTTAATTTTTGTTAGTAGTTTGAATAATGTTTCGCGATTAAGTTTTTTTTACTGTTTATATTGCAAACTTGCAAAGCAACCTGCTTTGTCTTTTCTGCTTCTAACTCACTATGTGATACACCATTTGGTCTGGTTCATTCTGATATATGGGGCCCTACACCTACTTCTACTGTCAATGGTTTTCGATATTTTGTATTGTTTATTGATGACTACTTCTATTTTACCTGGATTTACTTTCTGAAACACCTTTCTTCCTTATCCCAAGTCTATATTGAGTATTCAAAAATGTTCCGCACTTATCTTTCACACACTATCAAAATTCTTCGCACTGATAATGCAATGGAGTATAAGGATGCCCAACTACTTTCTTTTCTCACCCAACAATGGTATTCTTATCCAGCGTTCATGTCCTTATACTTCCCAACAAAATGGTCGAGCTGAACAAAAACATCACCATATCCTGGATTCTGTCCGTGGTCAATTTCTCTTTACGTCTTGCCTTAAGAAGTTTTGGAGTGAGGTTACACTTATGTCTGTTTATGTCATCAATCGCCTACCCTCCACGGTTGTTCAAAATCTGTCTCCTTTTGAACGATTGTATGATACCTTTCCCTCTTATTCTCATCTTAAAGTCTTTAGGTGTGCGTGTTTTGTCCTTCTCCATCCTCATGAACATACCAAACTCAAACCCAGAGCTCACCTATGTTGTTTTCTTGGTTATGGGACTGAACATAAAGGGTTACTATTGGGATTCTATTTCTAAAAGGCTTCGCATCTCTCGTCGTGTCACGTTTTGGGAACATCGTATGTTCTCCAGTATATCTTCGCTCCATACTTCCCTCACTAACTCCTACCCATTCTTTACTGATCCCTCTACTGATCTCTTCCCTGTTTGTGATTCTTTGCCTGACTCTTCTCTCTTGGCCGTTCCTGAGCTTGATTCATCTTCTTCCACTTAAGCACTCTTGGATATGCCTTCTGCCTTCAATGCAGAATCAGAACCTGCACTTGTTCATCGATCCACTCAGGTAAGAGAACTCCTCATCATCTCAGAGACTATCACTGTTTTTCACTGTCATGCCTTTGGTTGAACCTTCCTCTTATCAGGAAGCTTGCACTAACCCTCTTTAGCAGCAAGCGATGCATGAGGAACTTCAAGCTTTGGAGAAAACACACACCTGGGATTTTGTTGACTTACCTTCTTGCAAGAAGTCTATTGGGTGTAAGTAGATTTATAAGATCAAGACTTGTTCTGATGGGTCCATTGAGCGGTATAAGGCTCGTCTGATAGCCAAAGGGTATTCTTAGGAGTATGGTATCGACTATGAGGAAACATTTGCTCTCGTTGCCCGAATGACGTTTGTCTGAAGCTTGTTAACCGTAGTCACTGCCAAATAGTGGCCTTTTCTTCAAATGGATGTTAAGAATGCTTTCCTGAATGACACTCTATCTGAAGAAGTTTATATGAAGCCACCGCCTGGTATTGCTTCGCCTTTTAAAAAGTCTGTCTTCTTCGTCGTGCTTTGTATGGACTCAAACAAGCACCCCGTGCTTGGTTGAAAACCTTCAGTGCCACTATCACCTAACTTGGATTTGTCTCTAGTGCTCATGACTCAACTCTCTTTACTCGCAAGACTCTGCACGACGTTGTTCTTTTGCTATTGCATGTGGATGACATGATTATCATTGACGATGATTCACATGCTATAGCATATTTACAATGCTATTTAGGAGAACACTTTGAGATGAAAGATTTGGGCCCTCTCAGTCATTTCCTTGGTCTTAAGGTCTCGTCGTGTTCTGAAGGGTATTATTTATCTCAAACGAAATATGCGTTTAACCTTTTGGCGCGTTCTGGTATCACTGATGTTGTTATTGCACTAATACTATTGGACTCCAATGTTCACCTAACCTCTTTTGATGGCATTCCTCTCGAGGATCCACTCCGTATTGATAATTTGTTGGCGGTCTCATCTACTTAATAGTAACATGTCCAGACATTGTCTATGCAGTCCATGTGGTCAGTCAATTCATGTCTGCTTCCCCCACTATTCATTTCACTATTATGCTTTGTATTTTGCAATATGTTAAGGGCACGCTAGGACATGGACTTCAGTTCTCTTCTCAGCCTTCCTTAGTTTATCTCTAGCTATACTGATGCTGACTGGGCTGGTGATCCTATTAATCGACAATCCACCACAGGTTACTGTTTTTATTTGGGTGTTTCTCTCATCTCCTGACGAAGTAAGAAACAAACTATTATATCTCGCTCCAGCATAGAGTCGAAATATTGGGGACTTGTTGATGCTACTTCTGAAGTCCTGTGGCTTCGCTGCCTTTTGGTTGATATGGGAGCACCTTAGGCCTCTGCTACTATTCTGCATTATGACAATCATAGTGCTATTCAGATTGCTCATAATGACATGTTTCATGAATGACTGAAGCATATTGAGACTGACTATCACCTTGTTCGTCATCATTTTCAAAGTTCCACTCTGGGTCTTCAAGCCATATCTACGATTGAACAACCAGCTGATATATTCACTAAAGCACTCTCCTTGCACGTTTTGGTCAGTTATCTTACAAACTCAAGTTGGTTTTTACTCAACCACCTTGAGTTTGAGGGGGGATGCTAATTTGTTATAAGAATTGTTGAGTATTTGTTTTGAGAGTTGTTGGGAGGTTATGCCTATTCTTAGATAGTTATTTGGGTATAAATACCCATGTATTTCACCATTCAAACATACAGAAAGAAATACAATAATATGCCAAATATTCTTATAAGTTCAAATTCCTCCCAAATCAAAAATAGAAAGAAACTCATTTTCAAAATTAACACCAAATTCTCCTAAATTGAAAATGGAAAAAACTCATCTACAAAACACAACCCCAAATCAAATTCTTCTTAAATAAAAAATTGAAAACACCCAATTCTACAATTATTTCTCAGGCATGCAATTAAAGGGGGAAATTTTCATAAATAACATTTTTAAGTTTTCACCTTACAAAACTAGTACCTTTTTTAAAACTCGTTCAAATAGTTTTTCTTGGTCCATCTTGGGCGAGATTGACCTCCAAGATTTAGTTAAAAAAAAATTAGCTTTCTAACTTATTGATTGTTTTGGCCCTTTTGGGCCTTTCTCGGTACATCTTGGAGAGATTACACCTCAAGTAACTTTTCCAAAATATTATGTGATCTTCCTAAATCTTAAGTAATTTTTTAAATATTGTGCCCAATATCTAATTTTCAAATCAATTTACCAATTACCCAAATGAATTTTTTTTAAATGGATATTAGGTGATTGATTTTTATTTTTAAATTTTTGGAAAGATTAGAATTGTCAAAAAAAGAGGTAAAATATGGAATCTCGGACAAATTAACAACAAGATTGAAAAATTCTTGGTCAGATTATTACCGAGATTTTATATATTTTCCATATCTTACTTTTTTTTTTTTGCAAAATTTAATCTTTCCCAAAATTTAAAAATCAAAATGCAATCATCCATTCAAAAAATCTAATTGGTAAATTCACTTGGAAATTTAGAAATTCATATAATCGTGGAAACAAATATTGGTTAAAATTAACCAAGTTTGGAGAAAATTTGAAAATATATAAGATTTGGATAGATTATCTAATATTTTTTTTTAAAAAAAACTAGAATCTTGGTGTTTAATCTCTCGAAAATGTACCAAGAAGAACCCAAAATGGCCAAAACAATTGATAATTTAGAAAAAAAGTGATTTTTTTTAATCTATGTGGTCGATCTCCCCAAGATCCACCAAGAAAAACTAGTTTAACACCTCGATGTCGGCTTTTCGCCACCTGGGGCTGTAGTATGTTCCAAGGGTTGGGCTGTTCGCCTTGTTCCCCCCTTCTTCCTTACCATGGCAAGTCTTTGTGAAATAACTCCGATGAGAAGAAAAAAGAAGGCGTTAGTTTTAAAAGATGAAAAGTTGAGGGTGCTATTTCCAACAATTTCCCAATTAAAGGTCTGCTAATGGGACTAGGGGTGAACCTTTATAATCACGTTCATTTTAGGCACTCAAAAATGGTTTTAGTCATCCACAGTTGGCATATCACTTCTTCCTCGATCTAATTCTTCTCGCCATGAAATTCCTTTTCTTGAACTCACCAGAGCTGAGTTGGATCCCTTATTCAATGATTAAGGTTACATTTCCACTTTGCTTCTGAACTTTTAGGGACAAAGATTTTGAGTCCGACAATGTACATACTGACATGCTGACTGACAACCCTTTTCGTCGACGAGATCTGGACACTGCTACTGATGGCGACGGCTACATATTTGTCTTTTGGTGTTGGTTTTGACGATGTTGATTTTGGTGAGGACAACTTCACTAGCAAAATGGAGGTGAAGAGGAGAAAGAAGAAAATATTATTTGAACCAAATTCATTATAAAAAAATGTCATTTTTTAGCACAGTCATTAAAATTTGCCCCATCAATTGGCCATTTAAATACTTCCACATCATAATTTTTAACAGTCAAAGGAAATCAATGTTTATTTAAAACATTTTTCTAAACCTCAGGGATTGAAAGCACCACTTTTAAAAAATCTCAGGACCAAATAAACAATAACCTTAAACCTCAACGATCAAAAGTATATTTCACCATAATTTTTTTGTACCGTTTATACTTTTGATTCAAAATCACATATATGTCTTAAATGGTGAGTAAATAAAATACACAACTCAATGAGGCAATGTCACGTGAAAAGTGAGTGGGAATTCATTTATAATCACAAGTTTGTAAAATAATTATACTTTATTTTTTTCGTAATTCATTTATTCGTTTCATGCAATACGGTACATAAAAGACCTTAAAATAAATTTTTCACTAACGCCAATGACTACTTACAATTTCGGTCTTGTCAAACACACACAAATACATACATACATACATATTAAAAACATTATAAAAAAAAAAAAAAAAAAGGAAAACCAGTTGGGACCCCTGCACGCGTGAATTAATGCATTTAATTTTTTTTTTTTCAAATCTTTACTATTTCGAATAAGCTTCCTCATGTCTCTTCATTCCCATGTCATCTCCTTCCTTCTTTTACATTCGAGGGAAAAGAGGTTTTTTTTTCTTTTTTCTTTTTTTTAAGAATACCGTGCAATCAATAGCCAACAAACGAATGATTCAGACTAAAATTGACGACCAACAGGTATATGACCTATTTCGAAAGAGGGTTTCTTTCCCATCTTCTTCCTTCTTCTGCAATTGATAGCCAACAATGAGAAAAAATACTGAAATCGACGACCAACGTGGGAGACGAAGCAACTACAATCGACGACTAAAGAAGGAAGGCGAGTTGACTATATATTTCCTATTTCAGACAAAAAAAAAAGTACATTTTCTATTTTTTCATGATTTTTTTTTTTTTTTTTTTTTTTTTTTTTTTTTTTTTAATAATGAAACTGAGATATAAACCACATTTTGTCTAGGGAGAGACATGTAGTAAGGTTTGGGTAAAAAATACGAAATTGTAGGGACCCTTTTTTCTTATTCGATTTCTGTTTATTGGGTCCCTCGAACAGATGTTGATTTCTTAACCACTGATATAGAATATAACTTTAGGGTATTAGAAGAATGTGGAATATCAACTGATATTTATTTGTACATTATCTAGGAATTTATTTGCTATAGACTGAAATGTGAATTAGAACAAACAGAGATTATGGAATATGTACTGATGTTTATTTATATAACATATTAGGATATATAAACGAAAGAAAATGTACTGATGTTTATTATTAATAAACTGCACTAACAATAACTTTTCTTCAGGCTAATATAGACGATATGGAATATTTGTTATAGACCGGGTATTTGTATTCTTCAACTCATGTTTATTAATACATTATCTCATGATATTTGTTATAGATCCATATGTGCATTCGAACAATGTTGTTTTGTAGGAGATAATGAAATATATACATATGTTAATTTGATATAGAATATATACATGGGTTAATTTCAATAATTACAGGATAATGGTATGTGTGAAATTATGGGCCAAACTACGAACGGGAAGAAAAGTGATAAACTTCTAGGATCTAGTAGTAGAGTGGGACCCAAGGTCAGATCTGACAAAAATGTTGTCCTCAACATTTCATCCGATGGTGTACTAATATATATCAATTTATCAACTATTTCCTATAAAAATTTATTATTCATTTTTTATCTTAAAAGATGAAAAACAAATACCACAAGACATAAAAGGGGAACAAAAGAATGTGAAACAAGAAGAAAAGAAAACTTTTTTGGACTTTTATAACCGACCATTAAGAGACATGACAAATGAGTTTATACTATTGAGTGCCTACTACTTGGAGATGAAATTCAAGAAGAAGATGATATGGAAACAGTTGGAATACAAAGAGTTCCATACATATACTCTTTTGAGGTATATGACATAAACAATAACCTTTTTAAGTTTTAACATAATGTGTTTTGTTGAAATTAACACATTACTCGTTGTATGTGAAATATATTCAGAGGAAAAATCCTGAAATAGGGGTTGTTGGGGAACCATCTTGGGAGTCTGAAGAGGAGTAATGAATGAGGTAACATGATATAGACCAAAATATACTCTTGTATATTATATATATTAAGATGGCATATAACTAATGAACAATAATCTATTGAAAATTGTTTCAGGAGATTGTATGTAAAGACCCTGAGATTGATTAGGTAACAAAACATATAAATGATACATATTACAGTAGATAAACTACAATATATACCATATATGCAACATTTTAATAACATCTACTATATATGTGATATAGAACATCTTTTATTGCATAAATGTCCGTTTATATCGTATATACTATCATGCAAATAATATGACAATGTGCCTCTTCGAGTTAGAAAGGAATAATTGACAATGGATGCAAGAAAACAAAAAGCACTCGAGATTCAAACAAAAAATGTATAAATATTAATATATGTGACATATTTTAAACATTTATGTACATTCTTTAAATTTATAAGACTTTATATAGACATTTAATCCTTTTAGACTTCCGCAGACCCTGAAAAAAGACAAACAAGACAAACAAGGAAAGTTGAAAGCGCAAAGGTATAATAAGACTCTATATTCAATATAACTATGCATATTGTTACGCGTTTGGAGGATGATATGAATTGCTCACAATGATGCGATACCACAACTAATTATGCGTTAATTATGGATGTTCTTGTAGTATGCCATGCATTGTCACAAGTTTCCTTACAATGGAACCAAGTGTAATTCCACCGCAAGTTTCTCGGTGTGATCAGAGGTCGAACACGGGGACCGATTTAGGTTTTTGCGGTACGTTCATGATACATGCGACCAGATTTTCAATCTTTAAAAGTGCGTTTGTACAAGTATATAAATTGCAATAAAATAAAGGAAAACAGTAAAGATGCGATAAAAACATAAAAAGATAGTAAACCTAAACTAGATGATATAAAATACAGACTACATGTATAAGATGCTGGGAGTAAGGCTGGCTGTGAAAGTTATGCAAAGACAGGGGATGCGGTGACAAGTCTTATGAACAGAATAGAAAGAGAAAGACAAATAATATAAACAACGCAAGTTCTTAATTAGATTGAAGATACAAATACTGTTTCGCTCTTCTCTTGGCGTACATCTCTTAGTGATTGGCCACGCTCCCACATGTCTGTGGTGAAACAGAGACTAACGTAATGAACGCAAGGTTGCTTCCATGTCTGGAAGTACTACTCACTTTAGTTAACGCATTCTTCTGACCTTCTCTCGATAGATCAGAATGACACCTTCACTTCTGCTCTCACAGGTAAAGATGTCGTCTAGCATGCTTTAGCTAAACGTATTTTATATCTTTAATTCAGATTAAGTTCTTAGTGATTCATATTGCTCATCAGAGAATTACGAAGATATCATAGAGAAAGTGATTGGTGGGTGAACGGAAATAGACAGAAAATGGTAAATGGAATTTATCGAAACATTTAATATTTCTACTAAGTGTTTGATACATGGTGTGTGAATGAAGAGATAAAGAAAACATGGATTACACAATGAAGGAGAGAGATAGAACAGATACAAATAGTGCCAATGTCTTGATACAGATTCGATGGAGATCTGGTTGCCGGATAGGATGGATTTGATGGTAGGAAGAGCTTCCCTCTCAGGCTTGCTTTACCAGTAGCAGGGATCTTTACATAGAGCTTCCGTTGGGTGTTTGGCAGATTAGATCTGAGATTCACCTCTCGGCCTTATCTCGTCTTCTTCCCGGATTTCTTCTCTTAAACACTCAGCTCAGCCTTCTCTCTACAATCTAGCAGCATTTAGCCCTATATCAAGTAACATATTTTTCTCTGAAATCAATGGGGTATTTATAGGTGTAGATCTTTGACTCCGTCCTTATAGTCCTCACTTGTGGTAATGGAAATTCCAAAGATGGAGGGATATTATTCCTTCTGTTATGCAATCAGACCATCAATTCTGCACAACCGTTGTAGTACACGTGTCTCAATCCTCCGCTCTTGCGTTGCTCAGCTGCATCTTTCGATCATAGGTTCGCATGCGGTGTTTGTTTTTATTACCGCATGCGGTTGAAACACAACTCTCGGATCGACTGTCACATTGCGCCATCATTGCAATATTCGTCTTTTTATTGTTGATTGACGGGCGCAATGTGACAGACATGCGTTGATTAGTCTCTCGTGAGCCTTGAGCGCAAGCGGTGACTTGGTCTCCTGCAAAACAGAGTAAAGTTCGGCTTGTCTTCCATCTTTTTAGTGTTAATGGGTGCAATCACAAACATTTATAATTATTGCAATACTAGGCTAATTTTCATATAATTGGCGCATAATTACTAACTTTTGGTCACAATATCTAGATAAGGTGGTATAAATAACTTGTATTTTTACAAGTTATCACACCCCTAAATTTAGATATATGCTTATCCTCAAGCATATCTTCTACTAAGGAAATCATGCTCCATTCCTATCCTATATTTCTGCGATGATTGGTTGCTTCGAATGTTACATTTAGGCCATTACTTGACATCACACTTTCCTTCTATCCTTGCTAATTCTTAGTGAGCCATACTTTATTCTTCTATGTAACAAAATTCTGCTCAAAGACACTTTTCTAGTTTTCAAAATAGAATATTTATCTCTTCTTTATCAAAACAACTTGCTGCATCTATATGCGGTGAGTCAAAACCTTGCATCATTTATTCACTTAGAGATAGTTGATCATAGTTACAGTTTTTGTTTTGGCTTGTCCCCACGGGTGTCATGCGAACATCCAACTACAGTTGTGTGCCATTTTCAACTTTAACTCATGATAATCAGAGGAGTTGTCCCTTGCACTCTTTTTATTTTTCTCTTGTTTATACTACGTTGTTCTTGGAAACCCACCTTCGTTTTGGTTTGCTCCTACGGGTGTTATACAAACATCCAACTACGAGCAGACTCCTTTCACAACTAAACTCTTATCAGGTTGGGAGCAGTTTTGAAAATTTCCCTTGCGCTGACATTGGAGTTTTGCATAACTTATTATATAACTTATTATTATTATTATTATTATTTTCTTTTTTTATTTTTTTTATGGACACATTTTCTTAAATACTGTATATTTTTTATATTATCTGCTCAGGCCTTCCTCACCCCCAAATTTAAAGATGAGCAAGGTCCTCATTGCGTTGTTTGGATAGACTAGACAAACACTTAAAAGAAAATATCAAAACGAAGGTTTGAGCAGAACTTTGAAAGATAAAAGGTAAAGTATTGCTAAACTAAGAGTTAACTAAGCGTTAGTCAGAATTTACTAAGTATGAGAAATGTTTCTAAGTGTAAACATATAATACATCATAGCAACGCAACGAAGATCGTAAAAATAAAAGACTAAGAATGTCACAAAAATTAACAAAGGAAGATAAAGAATGAGACACAGGCAAAAAGTAGAGTGAATATATACTCTGATTGTATTGACTATTAACAAAGTATACAAATATATCACAAATGAACGCATTACAAAAAAAATTTCTATTGCCTGTACAAGAGTCAAAGAATTTGATTATCTTACAAATAATAAAAGAATTAAATACAAATAATGAATGGCCGCATAAAAAAAACTCAAATTGGAAGAAAGAGTAAACATAAAGGCTGAGGAGTAGGGGGGTCCGGTGGGGGATGTTGAGGTGGTGCCAGAGGCGCTTCTTCAAAATTTAAGTGCTGCCAGAGATGTAAAGGCACCATTGGACCATGAAGATATGCGGTAAGAAAGTTGAAGTACTCTTGATACGCTCCGCAATCATTCTCTGGTGCATATGGACTTTATAAATGTTGCGCTGCATGTTAATCAACGCCTCTCTTGATGTGGCGGCACTGCATTGAATATCCTCAATGCGCTCCATTACTACCTCAAATTGTTGATTAAAGAAGTGATGCTGCTGGGATACAAGCTCTTGCTGCTGAGAGAAGAGGGTTCGCATTTCAGCTAACTCAGTAACTAGGGAGGTGGAGGATGGTTGTGCTTGCGATGTCTCGTCAGCACCGGTTTGGGGTTGGGCAGATGTGCCTTCACCCAAATCGTGTGGGTCATCAACTTGCGACGATGGGATGATGGGGTATGGTGATGAAGTCGTTGGTGAAGTTGAGGCTGCTGGGTGAATAATAGGAGAGTTGAGAACAAGAGGAAGGTTTGCAAAAGGTTCGTGTAAAGGGGAAGAGGGTTGCGCTGGCGGGCTCGGAGGGCTTGGAGATCGGATAACTAAGGGAAGAGGGTTTGTGGGCTCTGGATCTTGCGCTGGTGACTCATGAACCTGTCTCTTATACACATCTAGATGTGTATAAGAGACAGGTCCGTGGACTTCTGGCATGGGCTCCTCATCAATGCCTACACCCATAGTTAGGCATAAACTTGAGACGATCCACGGGAAGAAGTACTACCCCCGTATATGCCCCACTAATGCTCTGATCTGCCCTGCGATCAACCTCCCCACATCGATAGGAATGCCGCAAGCAATACAGTATGCGACCATTACCCAATCCCTCGATACAGTTTTGTCGTGCGTTATTGGGATCAGCCACTTCTTGACCAAATAAACCCAAAGCCTTCCCTCCGGTAGCAAAGACTTGGACTCCAGGGTGCGGATGCCTTTAGGTGAGACCGACCATCTTGTACCCGATTGCTTTAGTACCCTCAGCCAGTCTACCATCAGTTCTTCTGTAGGATCATCAATAATCTTGTTCCCTGGTGCATCTGGATTATCCTTCATCTGATATAGCTTATTGATATCCTTTGCGGTGAAGTGTCCCTTAAAGCGGAGGATTGAGACACGTGTACAACTAACGGTTGTGCAGAATTGACGGTCTAATTGCATAACAGAAGGAATAATATCCCTCCATCTTCGGAATTACCATGACAATCAAGTGAGGACCATAAGGCCGGAGTCAAAGACCTGCACCTATAAATACCCCATTGATTTCAGAGAAAAAATATGCTACGGGATACGGGGTAAATGCTACAAAACTGTTGAGAGAAAAGGCTGAGTTGAGTGCTTGAGTGAAGAAATCTGGGAAGAAGACGAGATAAGGCTGAGAGGTGAATCTTAGATCTAATCTGCCAAATACCCGATTGAAAGCTCTGTGCAAAGATCCCTGCTACCGATGGAGCAAGCCTGAGAGGGAAGCTCTTTCTACCATCAAATCCATCCTATCTGGCAAGCATCGAATCAGTGCCAAGATATTGTATTTGTTCTATCTCTTTCATCGACACTTGTTTGTATTTGTTCTATCTCTTTCATCGACACTTGTTTGTATTTGTTCTATCTCTTTCATCGTTGTGTTTCACTTTCTCATTCTCTTTTCATTCATACCATGTATCAAACGCTTAATAGATGTATTAAATATTTCGATAGCTTTCATTTACCATTTTCTGTCTATTTCCATTCACCTATCAATCACTTTCTTCATGATGTCTTCTTAATTTCCTGATAAGCAATATGAATTAACTAAGTACTTAATCTGTGTTAAAGATATAAAATGTGTTTAGCTAAGGCATGCTAGACGACATCTTCACGTGTGAGAGCAGAAGTGAAGATGCCATTCTGATCTATCGAAAGAAGGTTAGAAGAATGCGTTAAAGGTTAGAAGAATGCGTTAACTGAAGCGAGTAGTACTTCTAGACATGGAAGTAACCTTGCATTCATTACGTTAGTCTCTGTTTCACCACAGACATGTAGGAGTGCGGCCGATCACTGAAAGGTGTACGCCAAGAGAAGAGCAGAACAACGTTTGTAGCTTCAACGCAATTGAGAACTTGCGTTGTTTGTATTATTTGTCTTTCTCTTTCTATTCTGTTCATAAGACTTGCCACCGCATTCTACGTCTTTGCACAACTTTCACAGCCAGCCTTGACCCCAGCATCTTGTATATGAAGCTTGTATCTTATATCATCTAGCTTAGGTTATTGTATTTCATTTTATTATCGCATCTTTACCGCTTTACTTTATTTTATCACAATTTATATATCTGTACAACCACATTTTTAAAGATTGAAAACCTGGTATCAATATATTCTGGTTGCGATTGATTATGTATCGAAATAGGTTGAGGCCATCGCATGTGCCAAGAATGACGTGGCCACTGTGGCAAAGTTTCTGAAGAACATTTTTGCTCGATATGGGACGCCTCGGGCCTTAATCAATGATGAGGGCTCTCACTTTATCAACCGCATAATTGCCAACCTGTTGACTAAATTCAACGTCAGCCATCGAGTTGCAACTGCTTATCACCGGAAAACTAATGGGCAGACAGAGATTTCTAACAGAGAGATCAAAATTATCTTGGAAAAGGTAGTTAATACTGCCATAAGGGATTGGTCACCCAAGCTTGATGAAGCACTATGGGCTTACAGGACCGCCTACAAAACACCAATTGGCATGTCTCCATACGCCCTGGTCTTTGGAAAAGCTTGTCATCTGCCACTTGAGGTAGAACATAAGGCGATGTGGGCATGCAAGAAGCTGACGTTTGATTTAGCCGGTGCGGGAAAAGTTTAGAAGCTACAATTGAATCAGTTGGTCGAATGGCGAAGGGATGCCTATGAAAATGCTAAGATATACAAGGAGAAAACAAAGAAATGGCATGATGACCGCATAAACGACAGGACATTCACCGAAGGTCAGCAGGTATTATTATTCAACGCGTGTTTTCGATTGTTTCCAGGAAAGTTGAAGTCTCGCTGGTCTGGGCCATTCCGAATCAAGATAATATTTCCTCACGGCACAGTGGAACTAACAACTTAGATGGGAACACTGCATTCAAAGTCAATGGTCAACGAATTAAGCCCTACTATGGAGGCAACTTCGATCGACGCATGGACACCATTGACTTGGGCAAGCGGGATTAAACCGCTTGCAGGGAAAATGATTATGGTAACTCTAAGAACTTCTTTCAATCGACCTTCCTACTATGTTTACTCGCTTATTTTACAGCTTTCTTTTACCATTTTCTAAATTCCGTCAATTACTGTCTAGTAAAATCAGTCTTTAATATTTTTGTAATTCCTTCCAATTTAATTTCGTATGTTTCTCCATATCTTAAATTTAGTAGCACCGGTCATATAATTATTGTGAATGATTGGATAAATCACCGCAAGGTCTTTTCGACTGGTGTTTTTGATGAAATAAGAGGACAAGAAAGTAAACTATGAGAAGGTGGGTGTAATAAGTAAGCGACACTATGCATCCAGTACACCCAAATGCATTGCGGTGAGGGGTGTGTTGCGTTCGCATATGTCTTTTGCCCGTCTTTAACCAAATGCACTATGTTGAGGTATCCTCCAGAAATGTGTTGGTTAAGGGGTGTGTTGCAGGGATGTATGCGTGTTTCCCATCCTCGGCAAAAATGTATCTGCGTTTATTGGAAGTAGGGTGTGAATTCTGAATCATGCATCCTTCTTAATCAAATTTGTAAAGTAATCAAATTCTTTGACTCTTGTACAGGCAATAGAACATTTTGTAATACGTTCATTTGTAATTTATTTGTATACTTTGTTAAATGTCAATACAATCAGAGTATATATTCACTCCACTTTTTGCCTGTGCCTTTTTCTTTATCTTTCTTTGTCAATTTTTGTAACATTTTAAATCTCTTATTTTTACGATCTTCATTGCGTTACTATGATGTATTACATGTTTATACTTAGAAATGTTTCTCATACTTGGTAAATTCTGACTAACATTTAGTTAATTCTTAGTTTAGCAGTATTTTACCTTTTATCTTTTAAAGTTCTGCTCAAACCTTCTTTTTGAAATTTTCTTCTAAGTGTTTATCTAGTCTCTCCAAACAACGCACTGAGGACCTTGCTCATCTTTAAATTTGGGGGAAGGTCTGAGCAGATGATATCAAGATTATGTTGTAGTTAAGAAAATGTGTCCATTTTCATTTTAAAAAAAAATTATGCAAAACTCCAATGTCAGTACAAGGGAAAACCTCAAAACTATCCCAACCTGATAAGAGTTGAGTTGTGAAAGAAGTCTGCTCGTAGTTGGATGTTCGTATGACACCCGTAGGAGCAAGCCAAAATGAAGGTGGGTTTTCAAGAACAACACAATATGAAAAAAAAAAGAAAGAAACAAAAACAAAAATAAAAGAATGCAAGAGACAACTCCTCTGATTATCATGAGTTAAAGTTGAAATTGGCACACAACCGTAGTTGGATGTCCGCATGACACCCATGGGGACAAGCCAAAACGAAGAGTGTAACCATGATCAACAGTCTCTAAGTGAATAAATGACGCAAAGTTTTGCTCACCGCATATAGACATAACAAGTTATTTTGACGAAGAAGAGATAAACATTCTATTTTGAAAACTAGAAAAGCATCTTTGAGCAGAATTTTGTCATATAGAGTAATAAAGTAGGGCTTGCTAAGAATTAACAAGGATAGAAGGAAATTGCAATGTCAAGTAATGTGCCTAAGTGTAACATTTGGAGCAACCAATCATGATAGGAATTGAGCATGATTGCCTTAGTAGAAGATATGCTTGAGGAAAAACATATATCTAAATTTGGGGGTGTGATAACTTGTAGAAATACAAGTTATTTATGCCACCTTATCTAGATATTGCGGCCAAAAGTTAGTAAATATGTGTGATTGTATGAAAATTAGCCTAGTATTACAATAATTATAAATGTTTGCAATTACACCCACTAACACCATAAAGATAGAAGACAAGCCGAATTTTACTCTGTTTTGCAGGAGACCAAGTCACCACTTGCGCTCAACGCTCATGAGAAACTAATCAACGAATCTCTGTCACATTGCGCCCGTTAGTCAACAATGAAGAGACGATTACCGCAATGCGATAGTCGATCCAGAGCTGTATTTCAACCACATGCGGTAATAAAAACAACACCGCATGCAAATCCATGATCGAAAGATGCAGCTGAGCAACGCAAAAGTGGAGGATTGAGACACGTGTACAACTAACGGTATTACAGAATTGAAGGTCTGATTGCATAACAGAAGGAATAATATCCCTCCATCTTCGAAATTACCATGACAATCAAGTAGGGAGATAAGGCCGGAGTCAAATACCTTCACCTATAAATACCCCATTGATTTCAGAGAAAAAGTATGCTACAGGATACGGCCTTATGACGCCCGTGTGTCTGCATGGCCTTGCGTGCGTCCAATCCCGTGGAGTGCACCGTGGCCTGTGTGGGCTGCTTATGCGCGTGCCCTTACTACTACCGTGTGTCACGAGCACGCCTAAGCACATGTCCGTGTCATGTGTCTTACTAGCCTCAGTCGCGCTGCGATAGCTTCATGTGTGCCTTCTGCACACGAGCACCCATGGTAACCTCTAAGCACAGGGTATGGATCGTCTACCCCTATTGTGACCTTTGCCACGCTAACCTCCCCTTAGGTTGAGTACACCTATGCACGTATGTCGGTGTGTTACAGTATCCTATAGGCATTTACAGGATCTCGCGTGCTAGTGTTGTGTGTGCCTACCTATGTTACATGCCCTTCTCTTCACCCATGCACTATCCATGCATACACCCTAGCACTGTTGCTTGCAAGACTCCATCAATTGTGCCAGTGCTCAAGAACTAAGGTCCTGAGAAACCTTCCCGCTTGAGCTAGCCGATGCCCTCGTCGGTTGTGTCTTTTTTTGTCGGCCTCCCACAACAAAATCTGTTTGTTGACTTTTCTCACTGATTGTCATGGTTGAGAACCCTTTCGAACTGCCTTCAAAAGACGGCTGAAGCTCCCTTTGCTTTTCTGCGATTCTCATCAGATTAATTTTGTAAGAATAGCTTAAGGGAACTCATGTGAGAAGTTGGATGAACCTTCACTGATTTGGCAACTCCAAATGATAAGCTACCTTCCCATTTGTTTGACAATTTTAAAGAGTCGATTGTATATTTACACCGAGCCTCGATGGACATCTTTTCCTCTTTAAATGTTTCCACACCTAAGAGGAAAGATTCAATAGGGCACTCTAAAACCACATCTTTGTGTATCTTGGGCCAAGAGTATGAACGATATAAAGGCGCCATCATTCGTTCTACTTATGAGTATCCTGCCCATTGAGGGTTATGAGTCTCCCCTCGATCCTTTACATGGATCAAGCCATCCTCAAGAAAATATCTCCTCGCTGCCATTTCTCCCTGTATCTCAGCCTAAGGTCAACTTGTGGAAGAAAGTTACCTTATACAATGTGGTAGAACAAGTCCTATGAAATTTGGGTTTGGGCGGTAGCCTGATTAAGAGGCACATGGTCCATACATCCTCATGAACTCCTCCTATTTCTTCCAATACTCTTCTGGCTGAGGGGCTCATTTGCTGTGGGCGGTAGCCTGATTCTTGGCCTTCACTCAATCTCGTGGTCTATGGTTTCTCAAGGAAGAAGAGTCCTTAGTAGTTCTGAAGGCATCACTAAGGATCTTTGTCATAGTGTCTAGCACTTCCTCATGCTTATCTGGCTTTTATCTCGGGGTTTTCATATAAGGAAGCATCCCTCGTTGTAACCCAACATGGATTTGTTGGAAAAACATTATCTTGTGTCTAGGTGAACCATCCACTTTGATCGTTATCGTTGTCACGAAGCTCGGGGTCATCTCCACTAAGACCAGCACCCCACTTTAATAAGGCATAAGAGATAGCTTTGCCTTGACTAGAAACTCCAATCTTAATGTCACGTTGAATCCATCATGAGTATTGTTGTGTGTGTCACTTGCACACAAATGGGCATTACCCTCTATGTGCCACTCCTTGGCATCAGTCCACGTAAGTAACTTATGTAATATACACTAACATTCTTGTGTTGTTGGATATCTACAACACATGGCCTGAAGAATACTCAATGCCCTCATGCATATCTTGAAAATTTTGAATTCTTCTCGAAGTCTAATGTGATCTCTTCCTTTGTATGAAATAGAGCTCTTGGATTTTGAATGTAGATTGAGTAGAAAACTTATATTAAGTTGTCACTACTAAATCTGCTAGTAGAGACAAAAAGCATTTGCTACATACCTGGGTAGAAGATTTTCAACGATGGAAATCTTAAACTTCCATATTCCAATGAGCAGAACCTGGCTATGATACCAACTTTCGAGGCAGAAGAGAAAAAGGTTACGTTCAGACAACTAGATATAAGTTCTCCTCGATGGAACCTAGCTGTGATAATATTCATCATGGGACGGAAGCGCGGCTATGCGTGTAGTCTAGAATTTTTCCCATGCGGTGTTAAGGAAACTTTGACCATCCTAGAGTTTGGACCTAGTTTTCCTGAAATAAGAACCTACTAAATCTCACGAACCCTAGAGCGGGTTGTGTGGCTAACTCACCTTTCGAAGGGATGGAGAGAGTACACTTGTGAAAATAACTCTTTATTCTCAAAGTGCTAAGAAAACCACAACACAGTGGGCATTAATTACATAATCAACTCTTTAGAGAGTTTACAAATGGAGAGTAATTCATTAAATTCCAAAAGTGAATGTGATGTCTTGACAATCTCAAGACTATCACAATTTACATAAGTTAGAGGAGCCTAAAATCATAGAAGTAGTGAGGGAGTGGCCCAACTTTAAGACCACTACCCAAGTCCCATGTTTCCTTCCTTTTAGAAAGCGAACATGCCCACTAATTCCCCTATTTTAGCTCCCATGATTCCACTTACTAAAGGTAGGACACCACTACCCTATTTTGTAGGAAGCCATTAGCCCACTAAGTGAGTGCTTGTTCTTGAAAGTCTTCTTTAACGTGTAACTTCATTCCATGCTAAGAACATTGTTTCACCATTGCTCAGATGTTTGGTGCACGCCTTGGATGCCTGTGCGTTTATCTGGTGTGTGCGCGCACCTAGTGTTGTATCGTTATGTTTCACGCCACGCCCGTCTGAGATGTGTGCCATGCGCGCATGCATGCCTTGTCATTGGGCCTCGCACGTGCACATCTGTATGTCATACACACCCCTGCCTGCCGCATGTGCCGTGCTAACCTCCAAGCACAGCGCGTGGGTCACCTACTCATGTCGTGCCCCTAGTGTTCAGCGAACCTCCCTGGATTAGCCTTGTGTGCCAGCCCGCACATTTGACACCTTGGGTGTGTTTTCCTTAGCTAACCTCTATTAGCCTTGGACGTGCTCTCTGCCCACTGGACACAACCCACCTGTCGTGCCATGTACTTCAGGCTTTAGGGTCTGACAAACCTGAAGGATCTCATTGAAAAGAACTTTGAGCAGAAGTGGGATCGTCATAGTTCCCATTTCTCATAGAATGTAATTTTTATAGAAAAAGAAAAAATTTATGCATTTATATAAAATACAACATGCTTTATTAAAAGGAAACTTAGAGTTTCAGAAACCCTTACTTTTGAAGACCTTTTTTAAGAATCCCTCGATCAAGAAACAAACACTACTACAATGGCGACCTTCGTATTCTCAGGTAGAGAACCCAGGAGTTGTGGATTCTGACTATTTTGGAATGAGGGAAAAACTAGAGTAGATAATAGGATGAGGAATTTTGGTTGATCTATCAGAACAATAACTCTCACAAAACGTTTTTTTTTTTTTTTTTTTTTTGTCTTTCAAGGAGACACTCTCTTATCCAAGAATAAATAACACCATCCATCCACTTACGTGAGTGGAGAGAAAAGAGGGGGAGGGAACTCCCTCCCCTCATTTGAATTAAAATACCAATTAATATATATATAAATAAGGGTGTACATAGTCCAGGTTGGAAGACTTTTGTGGACTAACCCAAAAATTTGGGTTGGCTAATAATAAATCCTATTAGTTCTTTTTTGGAGGGTCAACTCAACCTAACCCAACCAAAAATTTTCGGGTTGGGTCACTGGTTTTGTTTTTTTTTTTTTAATTTGACTTTTTTTTAACTTATATATATTTGGGTCAGGTCGGGTTGACCCGACCTTGAAATGGGGTAACACAAGACCTAACCCGAATTTAATATTTTTTAAAATTTTTAACCCAACCCAACCCAAAATAAAATCTAACCCAACCCAACCCTTGCGGTTTGGGTTGGGTAGTCCGGGTTGATCGGGTTACCGGGTTTTTTGAACATTCCTATATATAAATATGATAATTAACTTATCATATATATAAATTATATGTTATTTCAAATATAACATATAAACTAAAGTTTTAATATTGTATCGTATACAATATAACCTATAGTTTCTTTTCTCTTTGATATGACATTTAATATAAATCACATTTATATCAAATTTAATAATTATGAATCCAATTCATATAATTAATATTTGAATCTTATTCAAATATTTATTTCCTCTCATAATGTTAGTTTAATTATATCATATATAATTAAATCCCTCAATTAATTTGAACAATTCAAATTAATCCAAAAACTGATTCTCATTTAATCCTATTGAGCTACCAAGGGGACCTTATAGACCTGTAGTTTGAAGCTCCAACAGTATATAAATCATTAATCTAACTATTTAAATAATTTATTCACCATCTGTTAACTGTCAGACACTCCATTAAAGACCGACAGCTGCACTCTTTGCACTACAGATATATTTCTGTATCCATTGGATATAACCAATCAATAGTACGATGATCCTTTACAAATTGCTCGAAGTACAACTGGGCCAAAATTACCGTTTTGCCCCTGCAGTTACATCTAACTTCTTAAGTACCACTAATTCCTCTAATGAACAATAGATCATAGTCCAACTATGACTAAACCCCTCTCGAGCCAGGAGATGGTGTGGCACCACATTATTCAAGCCCTAGAATCAGCTCTTAAGGGAGCAATTTATCTACTTACCTCGACCTTGGGACATGAGTGAATTCCTTCTTATGTAGCTGTGTTCCCAGCTCCCCAATCAGAAGAATCTCTAAAATGGTAGGCTTATTGAGTCGATGATCTGGCCATTCTCATCCATACAAAGCAAAAGACCGCTCTCATAGGCAGGAGTTCACAACTCACTCAGGATTCAGATCATGTTACCTATGGTCATTATGGTGAAATGTAAGTCTCTATTATGAACGGTGTATATAATGAGACTAAACATTTCGTTGTCCAGTATTATACAAACTCCTTTGTATAGAATATCCCCGCTCACATGTCTATATATGAACGATCAGGATCAAATCATTTGTAGCACTTTACAACAATTTTAACACCTACAAAGTAGGCCATACTCATAGTGTCACAAGGATAACGTACCCAGCCATATCCATCTACTAAAGACCATTTAGGTTATCACTTAAACATGATCCACCCGTATGCCTCTACATACATGTTTAAGCTACAAGATAACCTTGTGAAGGAAATAGAACACGAGGATTTCCATGAGCAGCGAAAAGATCATTTCAAATTACAATCGTATATGAACATTACAATTACAGTCACAAACAAAAACACACGGTTATGCAAAATATAGAAATTACAACATGTTCTACAAAAGATCAAGGACAAGAGTAACACACTTTTATAAACTCATCACAAAGCTCCTTGATCATGAACGCTCGATCACAGCTACATAGTAACACACGAACGCTCATCCAACACGACCACTACACTGCACGAATACTGCACACTCAAACTAAGCGATTGCCTTGGTCACGAACACCCCAAACAACACGAACGACCTCCACAAAACCTCGACAATGTTGAGTTGAGTATTACACCACCAAGAAGGTTACCATGGTATTCTTGATGTGAGAATCTAGAGGGTGGGCTCTGTGTGGACTTGATTTGAGGCAAAAAGACGGAGGAAACACAATCGTGTAAATGATTGAGCAAGTGGGAGATGGAAAAAACCTATCGTATAGGTTGATGCCCAATCATTTAGAAAAAGCTAAACGATTGTCTAGCAAAAGCTATGTGATCATTTAACTCATTGCGTAGCTGAGTATCTATCGCCTAAGAACACTCCACGACTGTTTAGCTCATTCCATGCTGTCGCTTAGTAAATCTTATTTACTTGACAACTTCCCGTGAGATTTTTTCGAGATTGGAAATATTAAATTCACAATTTTTTTCCTTACAAAAATTAGGAAAATATTTTTCCTTTTATCTCACGGTTACCATGAAACCACCAATACCACCAACTCAATTGGTTATTAGAGAAAAAGACATAATTACCTAATCATTAATATTATTATAAATATAAATGATAATCAACATATCATACTATATTTATAACCTATAGTTTTAATATTTCATCTTATGAAACATACAAACTATAGCTCTTTTTCTATTTCATGGCACTTAATGTAAATCTCATTTACATTAATCCTCCACTTCATATATCTCATACACCATACTGATCATATCTTATATAATCGAATTAACTCTTGTCAATTTGAACATTTCAAATCAACACTAAGAACTGATCCTCAATTTGAATCTATTGAGCTACCAAGGGGATCTTATGAACCTGTAGCTCAAAGCTCCAACGATACGTGAATAACTGACCTCTTTAGTCATGGGATCCACCATCCGTTAACTACCAAGCACTCTACTAAAGACCGACAGCTAAACTCTCCTTACCACAGATATATTATGTGTCCATCTTAACCAATCAATATTGCGACAACCCTTCACAGATCGTTCGTAAGTACAGCTCGGCCAATAGTCGTTAGGCCGCTGTAGTTACATCTAACTCCTTGAGTACCACTGAATCCTCTAATGAACATAAGTCATAGTCCCACTATGACTGAGTCCTCTCTTCCAAAGAAAAGTTGTGACCACTATGTTTAAGCCCCGGAATCAGCCCTTAAGGGAGCAATCTATCTACTTACCCCTGCTTTGGGGAAAGAGTGAATTCCATCTTGTGTATTGAGTTCCCAACTCCTAGATCAGACAAGTCCCCAAAAAGGTAGGTATGTTGAGTTGGCAATTTGGCCACTCTCACTCATACTAATCAAAGGACCGTCCTCAAAGGTAAGAGTTCCCAAAACACTCAAGATTGAGGTCGTGTCACCTATGGTCATTTAGGTGAGATGTAAGTCTCTAATATCAACGACGTTATATACAGATTCTAGTCATCTCGTGGTCCGGTCTTATACAAACTCTTTGTACAGGACACCCCCACTCGCATGTCTCCACATGAATGATCAGGATCTACCATCTGTAGTAGTTTACAACACTTGTAAACCTCTACAAAGTGGACCGTATTCATAGTGTCACCAGGATCAGTATCCCACCTTAATCCTTATACTACAGACCTATCTAGGTTATCACTTAAGGCATGATTCACTTGTATATCACATATACATGCTTAAGTTTACATAAGATAACCATGGAGCTTTGTTTATTGGATATGAGTAAATGCCAAAATGAAATAACAGTTATTTTATTCATAAAACAATGTGTATAATTATAAACAACGAGACTTCGGAAGAATTAGGACACCAATCCCAACACCTTGGATGTTAGTTTATTGATTTGTGGTTAATGAAAATAAATATGGAATAAAATATTGTATATTTTATTAAATAAACAATGAGTTTGATCAAAATATTTACATACTATAGGACCTTTACGAGATTTCAGACATCAACCCCAACAAAACCTCCCTCTCTTAAGCTTGCAACATCCTCGTTAGGTCCATCCTCTTCTAGTGGTCTTACCGTCGGCTCTCACTATCGTTCCTAACTTCCTTATGCTTGCATTGCACAAAACGGTTGATGGAATGTACCTTCTCCCCAGGCGGTTCTTCTTTAAACCTGTTAAGGACTCTGGAGATTTTGTATAAGCTGTCTACCTACTCAAACTTCCCGGGAGGCTCATGTCAGATATGGAAGAGATATATAAGCACTTTTTTAAAACTCTCCCGTGGCTTGGTTAGCCCGATAGGGGCAAAGTGAGGCCATTCCAAACCTAAATTGACCGATGTTGCTCTAACGAAGCACAGAGTGGTATCATCGTGGACCATCACCCCCATTTAAGTGAGGCAATAGTGAGATTTTTACCTCTACTAAGAATTTCATTCCTAATACCACATCAAAGTCGTCCAGAAGGATCACAGAGAACTTACATTGGTTCCTCAATGAACCCAATTCCAATTTGGCCGTGTCGGTTGGGCCTTGACGTTGATGGTCTTGATGCAACTGTCACTCCTGGTCATCGTCAAGCCCAATTTGGCTATCACTTTCAAGGAAATGAAGTTGTTAGTGGCCCTAGTGTCTAGCATCGCTATCACCTCGATGTCTTTTATTCTAACGGCCATGTGCATTAGGTTATGATGACATGGCTTCAAGAAAAACGCCAGGACGTTTAACAACTGAAGGGTGTTGACTCGGCAGGTACCATCCATGACTTCCCTCTCCTCAAGCATGGCATTTAATTTTTCTCCTCTTGGACTATCTCCTGCTTTATGCAAACCTCTATATAGAAATTAGGTGTAGGTAGGAGCAAGGGTGTTAGGCTTTGTTGGAGTTAGCATGATATTAGCAGAAGCAGTCAAGATCTTAAGCACTCTAACTCCATCAATTTTAGCAATTAAGTAAGCATGTTCAAAATTTTTAAAAAAAAAATAGGGTTTATGAGGTTACTGTTGAAGAACTCTTCAAATCCATAATTCCAGCTTAAATTTCCTCAGCAATTCCTTGTAGACCACCACTTGATCTTCCTTACTATCCTCTAAGACCTCAGATTGGGTGGTAGAACCCAAAATGAAAATGGATTGAAGGGAATTGGAGAGGATGTTCTTGGTGTTTTGAAGAACAAAAGAAAACCCTTTTCTTTTTTTCAAAACCAATTGCATGAAATAATTTCACAGCCAAATCTCTCTCTTTTTGTAAAAAAATGACATGCAAATGAGATTGCATGAATTAATGACACCAAAAATCTTGAGATTAAGTGGAATTATAGGTGTTTTATGTTGGAAAAATCCATTCAAGGTATTTTCCAATTAAAATCATTTTCAAAAAATCATTTTTTTTCAAATTTTATTATTTAAAAATGAATTCAAAATTCATTTTCAATGAAATTCAAATTTTCCAAATCTTAATTAAAACAAAAAAAAATGAATTTATTATTTGAATTTTCATAAAATTCAAAGTTTCAATTTTAAAATAAAATTAATTCAAACAATAAAATCTATTTAAATAATTAATTAAATAATTTAATTAATTAAAATAATTTAATATCCAATATTAAATTATTAAAACACCAATTCCACTATTATGAATTCCTATTCATGTAATTAATATTTAAGTCAAATTTAAATATTATACAATTCTCCAATTTCGTTAAATTTGATAACTAAATTTGATTATATCGTATATAATTACTGATTCTCTTAATTCGAATTTGAACGTTTCAAATTTACTCATCATGTTATTCTAAAGTTTAACCCGTTTATGAGCTAGTGGGGGACCTAATGGACCTACAGATCATGGGCTTCAACGATCCGAGATTAACCGGCTGAACTCTTTAACCTAATCAACCAACATTCGTTAACTACCCGGTCACTCCACTAAAGCCCAATAGTTGCACTTCTTTCACTGTAGATATATTTTTAACCACTCGATATAACCATAATCAGTAAATCAACCCTTCACAGGTTGTTCGTAATAATGGCTAGGTCAAAAGATATTTTACCCCCGAGATTACATCTTATTCCTTAAGTCCCACCGATCCTCTAATGAAAAACTGGGTTCTAATCCAATCACCAAATGGAGTCCCCCTTAAGCCAATGAGAGGGTGGGGCCTCTTGTATAAGACCTAGAGTCAGTACTTAAGAGAACAACCTCTCTATTATCCCTAAAAGTGGATAGGAGGGAATTTCATCTTACACCCTATGTCTCCAGCTATCTACCCAGTCTTGCCTCTGAAATGGGAGGCTTATTGAACCAGTGTTATTGAGCCAACCCTTACCCATGCAGATCTAATGATAATCTCAAATAAATAGAAGTTCATAATTAGCTCAGGATTAAGGTCAAGTTACTTAGGTCATCGCTTTGAAATAGTCAGTCTTAAACAGTAAACAACGTCATAAAGTAAGAGTGACTTATTTTTTAGTCTGGTCTTATACAAACTCTTTGCATAGGACACTTTCACTTGCATGTCTTCACATGAACGAATCAGGATCACATCGTTTGTAGCACTTTACAACAATTGTAACATCTACAAAGTGGGCCGCATCTGATTGTGTCCCCAAAATAAGGTACTCAGCCTTATTCGTATACTATAGACCATTTTGGTTATCTACTCGTACTTGATCCACTCTTATGTCTCCACGTAAAGTCCAAGTACTCATGTAATAACCATGGATCTTAGTTTATTAGATTTAGTACAATTTACATATTCAATAACAGTTTTATTGAACAAAACCTCAATAATATCTTTATTGAAAATAGAATATGTTTAATCTTACAAACTGCAAGTTTTAGGTTATACAACCCAACAAACTCCCACTTGGACTAAAACTCCATTGGGTTTACATATATACAAATATATACAATGTTGAGTATGAGAGAATAAGTACAATAAACTAGGCATCAGATAACCTAGTAATTCTTTCCTAGACTTATCTATCTTGTAGTCCTAGTCCCACTAGGTGACCCTTGAAACCTTTAATCGTGAGGGCCTTCGTAAAAAGATCAACTAAATGTTCTTTGTAAAACCTCAATAACATCTTTATTGAAAATGTAATATGTTTAATCTTATAAACTGTCATACAACCCAACAAACTCCCATTTGGCCTAAAACTTCGGTGGGTTTACATATATACAAATATATACAATATTGAGTATGAAAGAATAAGTATAATAAATTAGGGCATCAAATGCCCAGTAATTTTCCCACTTGCCCTAGATTTATCTATCTCGTAGTCCTACTAGGTGACCTTGAACACTTTAACCGAGAGGGCCTTTGTAAAAGGATCAGCTAAGTTGTTTTCCAGAGTCTATCTGCATGACGATCATGTCTCCTCGGTGTACTACCTCCCTGATGAGATGGTACTTGCGCCACGCTTATGGCTTTTAGATTCTCTGGAATTTGCAACTGCTCCACTATTATCACTATATACAGTGATGGGTAGGTGCATATTGGAACCACTTCCAAATCGATCAAGAACTTTCTAAACCATAATGCCTCCTTGGCTGTCTCGCATGCAGCTACATACTCTGCTTCCATATGCAGATCTAAGGATAATTTCGAGTGAACAGGAGTTCATAGTTAGCTCAGGATTAAGATTAAGTTACCTAGGTCATCAATTAACAAAATAGTCAGTTTTATACATAAAACGGCATTTAGAACATAAAAAGTGACTATTTCATGGTTCAGTCTTATGCAAACTCATTGCATAGGATGCCCCCACTCATATATCTCTATATGAACGATTCAGGATCACATCGTTTGTACTAACTACAAAGTGGGCCGCATCCATAGTGTCCCAGAATAAGGTGCTCAACCTTATTCATATACTATTAGACGCATTTGGCTAATATTTGAACTGATCCAGCATTTATGTCACTACAATTAAAAGTTCAAACTAAATTAAATTAGCCTCAGGACTTAGTTTATTGGATTCAAGAATTACAATTTCAATAACAATTTTATTGAAAAAACAGAATACGTTATTAATTTACAAACTACGAGTTTTAGGACTAAAACTCCTAGTGGAATATCACAATGTTGAATTTAAGTGAGAAACATATGAGTACAATAAACATATGAATACAATAAACTAGGGCATATACCCAAAAGTTCTCCTACTTGTCCTAGTTTACAAACTTCGTAGACTTAGACTCCGTAGGTGACCTTCAAACACTTTAGCCGTGAGGGCCTTTGTAAAAGGATCAACAATGTTTTGCTCAAAAGATATCTGGGTCACTACAACGTCTCCACGATGTACAATCTCCCAGATAATATGTCATTTGCACTTAATATGCTTGCCGCGCTTGTGGCTTCTTGGTTCTCTTGAATTTGCAACTGCATCACTATTATCACAATATAGAGTGATAGGCAGATGCATATTTGGAACGACTTCTAAATCTGTCAAGAATTTCCTCAACCATACTTCTTCCTTTGCTGCTTCACATGCAGCTACGTATTCAGCTTCCATTGTGGAGTCCACCATATAGTTTGGCTTCATACTTCTCCATACTACTGCTCCTTCATTCAGCATGAACACTGATCCCGATGTAGATTTTCTTGCATATTTATCGGTTTGAAAATCAGAGTCAGTGTATCCAGTAAGGATCAAATCCTTAGTACCATACACGAGGATATTCTTAACGACAATCCAATGATCTTATCCAGGATTGGACTACTACCTACTGACTATCCCTATTGCGTAGCATATGTCAAATCTAGTACATAACATTGCATACATCAGGCTCCCTACTGCGGAAGCATAGGAAATGTGTCTCATATACCCAACCTCTTAAGGTGTCTTAGGACATTGATCCTTTGACAAATGAATTCCATATCTGTAAGGTAACAGACCACTTTTGGAATTCTGAATCTTATACATAGACAACATTTTGTCTATATAAGTTGCTTGAGACATGGCTAGTGTTCTGTTCTTGCGGTTCCGAATAATTTGAATCCCAAGAACATACCGAGCATTTCCTAAATCTTTCATTTGAAACTGCGTTGCTAGTCATTTCTTGATGTCAGTTAAGTAACTGACTTCATTCCCAATGAGTAGAATATCGTCAACATATAAAACTAAGAACGCTACAGTAGAATTGACGATCTTCTTGTAAACACAAGGCTCATCAACATTCTGTTCAAAGCCATAAGATTTGATCGTAGTATCAAATCTTATATTCTAAGATGTAGAAGCTTGTTTCAACCCATAAATGGATTTTTTATGCTTACAAACCTTTTGTTCTTGACCCTGTACAACAAACCCCTCTGGTTGAGCCATATAGATACTCTCTTCAAGATCGCCGTTTAGAAAGGCTGTCTTGACATCCATCTGCCAAATTTCATAGTCATAAAAGGTGGCAATGGATAAGAGTATTATAATCGACTTAAGCATGGCAACGAGAGAGAAAGTTTCTTCATAGTCCACTCCCTCTCTTTGGGTATAACTCTTTGCCACAAGTCGAGCCTTAAAAGTCTGTACTTTACCAGCTTGGTCTCGTTTTCTCTTGTAGATTCATTTACAACCAATTGGTTTTACATCATTTGGTTGATCTACAAGTTTCCAGACAGAATTGAAGCACCTAGACTCCATTTCGAGGTCCATGGCTTTGACCCACTGATCACGGTTCACATCTTTTATCGCCTATTTATAGGTCAATGGATCCTCTTTGCCGTCATCAAGTATGACGACTTGTGTTTCTATTAAACCCAAGTAATGGTCAGGCTGATGAACAACTCTTCCACTACATCGAGGCATTCTCAACCTTGAGAAGGATGTGACTGACTAGATGTACTAGTTTTATCTACTACTTTAGTAGATGAACTAGTTCTATCTGTAGCGTCTTTGGAAATTTCATTCAATACTAGTCTACTGCGAGGTTGATGACTTCTTATGTGGTCTTCCTCTAAGAATGTGGCATTTGTCGATACAAATACTTTATTCTCTTGAGGATCGTAAAATAGACCACCTTTTGTTTCTTTTGGATAACCTATAAATAGGCATAATTTTGAACGATGTTCCAATTTTTTTAGGATTTTTCACCAACACGTGTGTCAGGCACCCCAAATCCTAAAGTGACATAAACTGCCTTTAAGCCCTTTCCATAGCTCATAAGGTGTTTCTGAAACACTTTTAGAGGGAACGTTATTCAAAATATAAACAGCAGTCTCTAATGCATGTCCCCAAAAAGAATCAGGTAACTCAGCAAAGCTAATCATTGAGCGAACCATGTCCAACAAGGTTTTGTTTCTTCTTTCAGATACGCCGTTCTGCTGAGGCATATTAGGTGTAGAGAGTTGTGACTTGATTCCGTGTTCTATCATATAGTCCTGGAATCTTAAATCCATGTACTCCTCACCCCGATCTGATCGTAGTGTCTTAATTGTTTTACCTAACTGGTTCCTAACCTCAACATTATATTCTTTGAACTTTTCAAAGGAATCAGACTTGTGATGCATTAGGTAAATATGACCATACCTTGAATAATCATCAATAAAACTGATGAAATATTCATACCCACCTCGAGCTTTGACATTCATTGGTCCACAGATGTCCGAATGTACGAGCTTTAAGGGTATTGTGGCTCTAAGACATTTTCCAGTAAAAGATCTCTTAGTCATTTTTCCCTCAAAACAAGACTCATATGGAGGTAAAGAATTGTCTTCTAACTGATTTAGGAGTCCATTCTTAACCAATCTCTCAATCCTTTTGAGATTTATGTGGCCAAGTCTTAGGTGCCAGAGATAGACATTAGCAAAAACTTTTTGTCTTTTATTCTGAGTTTCGGTTGTTCTAAACATCTCAGTATTTTAGACAAATTTTGCTTTAGTTGGTCTTAACTTATATAAGTTGTTTTCAAGTATACCAAAACAAATTTGAATACCTTTTCTGAAAATGAACGCTTCATTAACTTCAAAAGATATTTTATACATTTGTTCCAATATAAATGTGATAGATATTAAATTCTGTCTCATTTTAGGAGCATACAAAACATCTTTAAGTATGATATATCTATCGTTGAAAAACAACTTCAATTCTCCCACTGCTTCGGCCAAGACAACCTCTCCTGTTCCAACCTTGAGGGTGATCTCGCCTTCTTCAAGCTTTTTCCAGGAACTAATTTCCTAAAAAGAGAAGCAAATATGATTAGTGGCTCTTGATTCCAATATCCAGGTTGAGGTATCATACTCCACTAAACATGTTTCAAGCAACTAACTAAATCATAATTATACCTTGTGCTTCAATTCCGAGGCGGGGCCCTGAAGACTTCCTCATTAGAGAACACAATTCTCCAAGGTCATCTATTATAGTTTGTTGAATTCAGATTGTTTTTCCATTGTTTGAGTAATTAATCACCGTTTTGTTTTTTCCTGTGAGACCCCTATCATTTTCTAGAGTTTGCCGGAGTTCCTGAATCCTATAATACGCCTTTCGATTGGTAAGAGTCGCTCCAGGACAAACATGCAGCGCATATTAGGAATCTTCACGATGCGACCTAATGGAAGAGACTGTAGGATGTGTTGACACACTTCCTTCTCCCACTTCCTATAAACAACTTCCCCTATTTACCTTGGTATTGACTCATGCAAACCACTTTCCGAATGGGGTATGCTCCACGAGGGCGGCCCAAACGCAAGCATGAATCTCAAGCGGTGTTGAACTCTTAGGAGACGTTAGATGCTAAAAGTACATTACTTCTCTCCAGCTGAAGTGTTTTAGACTATTAGGGTATAAAATACTGAGCGATACATTTCGGCTAATTAAACATATCCTAAGTCTAGGTGATTCATGCGAGTACAACTTTTATACTGGATTTTTAACCTACGATGTCTAGGTGATAAACAAATTTTATTACCTTACATCGCTCACGCATGCTCATAAAACTGGTTTAACCTAACTCAGACGCCGGTTCGATCTCCAGGTAGTAGGTGTTTCGTGAATCGTCAACTTAAAAACCTTCAACCTTGGTCATTTTATCTGACTTTTTGCCAAGATCTTGTCCGGCGAGTTTTCTTGTAACTTTCGGTTTTACAAGATATCGACCTATTTTCTATGAAAATTGGGATTGCTCGATGGTTAACCCTAAATGAGCATGCATCTTATCTTTGTTATTGATTTTAGAAGTCTAGGTTATTTTATAAAATTTATAACCTTAGAGCGTTCATCTATAACATGCTTTCTTCAAGATGTTTTAATATAACACTTATATTAAAACCAAGCATGTACAATATATATTTTATAACACTTATAACATATAACAAATGCATGTCACATGCTTTTCCTATGGTGGGGTTTTAAAACTATATCGCATACTATATGCACACATAATCAAACAACATTATACATCACATGCAAAATAGGTAAACAATACTAAACTGGACCGATTTTAGAATTAAAAATAATCAAATAACTAATTTATTAAAGAAATCAACAACCAGCTTCTCGGAACCGGATTCAAACACTTTGAACCATCTGGAATCGCTCAGAAACCACTCGAACCGGCCCAAAAACACCAAAAACCAAGTTGAACCGGTCAAACCGGCTCAACTAGGTCAAACGAACCAATCCAGACCTTCTAGACCGGCTGGTCAATGCGCGCTGGTGCAGTCAATGGAAGCGCGGGGCGGGTCAATGGAGGCAGAGGTGCGGGCACACGGGGCACAGGTCGCGCGAGGCTGCTTCGAAGTTGGTCGGACCGGAGCGGGCGGAGAAATCGGGTCGGAGCGCGAACGTGCCGAACATAAACTTTTTCGATAGCTGGCGCACACAGGGCTTCTCCGAACCAGGTCGGGTCTGGGAGCACTCTCTCGGGTCTGAAGGCTAATTTGAGTCTGTGAGCCATTTTTCTCCAATTTTGTTGTTGTCCTCTCTCCCGGAATCAAGAAATTACAACCTAATTTCCACTTTAATGGCTCCAACAAATTTATAGACCCTTTTTCACACATTAATGCTCATAAATATGTGAGCAATTACAAATTTCCATAAGATATTCAAAGAAAAACAATGTCAAAATCATAATAAATCCACTTTAGTCCATATTTCATTCAACCTTTGAATAGAAAGGAAAAAACACCCACCAAAAGCCATTGAGCGTAATTAAAGCATGCTCTGATACCACATGATGGAACACGAGACATACACAGCAGAAAAAGGACCTAGTTACACTCTAATTGCTTTTAATTAAAAGGAAATTAGCATGCAATTGAAGGAAAAACAATAATTAAAAATTACCTTTGGAGCTCCCGAAAATCGCTTTTCCTCGCTGAATCTCAACCCGAACTCTTTCGAACCACTACTAGAGTTGACCTACTATCCTCTGGACTCAAAACCGGGTTGTGGGACCCGATGGATGAAGAAACCCGAGAGAGAGAAAGAGATGGAAAAGAAATGGAATTTCTTTTGGTTTGGGTTTTCTTTTTTCACAGCCCAATTTTGAAAACTATTTTGGCAAAAAATGGCAAAAGTTTTTTATCCATAATTGAAAGCCCAATTTATAGAAAAAAGCCATGCAATAATTGCATGAAAAAAATCCATAAAAACCCAACACCTAGAATCCACTATCTAAGTGGGCTTAATGTCTCCACTATAAGCCAACACCTAGCCCACTATTTTGTTAGTGGAATTATCCAACAAAAGTTTGGATTTTCCCACAAACTTTAGTCAAAGGGCAAAATGTTGACTTTTTAGTCAAAGTCAAACAAACTTTGCTTGATACTCCTCTATACTATAGCTCCTCCATTCAGAGTGAATACTAATCCCAAAGTTGATTTCCTTGAATCCACATCAGTATGAAAATCAGAATCAGTGTATCCTATAAGGATTAGATCGTTAGCACCATACACGAGCATATAGTCCCTCGTTCTCCGAAGATACTTGAAGATGTTCTTAACGGCAGTCTAATGATCATATCTAGGATTGGACTGATATTTGTTGTCCTTTCCAACTGCATAGCATATGTCGGGGCGTGTATACAACATAGCGTACATCAAACTTCCAACTACGGATACATGGGGAATTCGTTTCATAGCCTCAACCTCTTGAGGTGTCTTAGGATATTTTTCCTTAGACAAATGAATTCCATGCCTGAAAGATAACATACCTCTTTTGGAATTTTGCATTTTATACCTAGACAACATCTTGTCTATATAAGATGTCTGAGATAATGCAAGCGTTCTATTCTTGTGATTCCAAACTATTTGGATCCCAAGAACACACTGTGCATCTCCCAAATACTTCATTTGAAAATGTGATGCCAAACATCTCTTAATGTCAGTTAAGAATTCTACTTCATCTTCAATGAGTAGAATATCATCAACATATAAAACCAGAAAAGTTACAGTTTTGTTGACAATTTTCTTATAAACACAAGGTTCGTCAACATTCTGTTCAAAAACATAAGATTTGGTCGCAGTGTCAAATCTCATATTCTAGGATCGAGATGCCTGTTTCAACACATAAATAAATCTTTTAAGCTTGCAAACTTTTTGCTCCTATTCTAAAAACTCCTCTATTGAGACATATAGATACTCCATTCAAGACAGTCATTCAGACAGACTGTCTTGACGTCCATTTGCCAGATTTCATAGTCATAAAAAGCAGCAATGGATAAGAGTATTTTAATAGACTTAATCATGGCAATTGGAGAGAAGGTTCTTCGTAGTTCACCCCCTCTCTTTGGGTAAACTCTTTTGCCACGAGTCTAGCTTTGTAGGCCTATATCTTACCAGCTCGATCTTATTTTCTTTTATAAGTCCATTTGCAACCAATAGGTTTTACCCCTTCTGGTTGACCTACAAGTTCCCAGACTGAATTGAAGTACATTGATCCATTTTGAGGTCCATGGCTTTTATCCATTGGTCTCTATTCACATCTTGGTCTCTATTCACATCTTCATTGCTTGTTTAAAAGTCAATGGATCCTCTAACCCATCATCAATATGACCATCTGAGTTTCTATTAAACCCATGTAATGGTCAGGCTGTTCAACAACCATCCCACTATGTCGAGGAATTCTCAACTTTTGAGAAGTAAAAAACTTGTTGGGAGGAAAATTATTTAATTTATTTGCGTTAATGGCTATGCGTTGATGGTCATACGCTGATCATTCATTAATCTGATGAATATGCAGTATGTGTTAATCGTGTATGCGATGATCATGCATTCCTGTCACAAGTTTTCTTGCTCTCTCGCCAAGTATAACGAGATCCCAAGTTTCTCAGGAAGATCCGAGATCGAACACGGGGACTTGCAATAAAGATGATTGTAAAGTAATGTGTTTGAGTTGGATAATAAAAATAAAAGAAAGAAGTTGATTACTATGTACTACTCCTACTTTTAGCTAAACAGACTGAACAATTGAAGTGTGGCTATGGGAATTGGTAGAGATGCAACAACTGTGAACGCGTAATAAGATGCATGGAGAAGTAGAGTTGTCGAGGAGATATCATGAAGTCCTTAAGTTTGGTCGCAAGGTTAATTCTAGCTCACCACACTAATGCATCGCATACCTCTCAGTGGTCAGCCACATGCTTTATATCTCTATAATGCATGGTTGCGTTGAGCATAAGGTTATTCCTATCTCTAGGAACACTGCTTACTTTGCTTAGTGAGTTTCACTACTTACCCTCTCGGACAGTTGGTTATAGCTATTTCGCTCATAGACAAACATTGCGACAGCCTCGCACAAAGCAAACAGGATTGACTCACTATACTTGCGCAACGCACACCTCTCAGTGGTTTGCTACATGCGTCATATCTCTTGTCGCATGATTGAGTATGTGATAACTCCTGCAATCTGCACTTAACTCATTGCAGTGAAAGAAAAAGATGATAAAGTAGAAGAAGATGATGAAAATGATGTTGAAGAAATTAAAGAGATTCATTGATTACAAAATGTATGAATTTCTTAAGCCAAGATGTAATACAATATAGAGGTGAGAAGAGAGATGGATGGCTAGATGTAGGCAATCTTTCACGTCCATCATATGTATGTCAAGGCTGTCGGTGGTGCAATGGATTGGCGATGGAGTAGTCCCTCTCGAGATCTATCTTCGGAAAAGTTCCAGTCGTCAATCGAAGGAAGTTGTGGAAGTGAAGAACTCTCAAAGAATTTCTTCCTCATGCTCTCGTCTGTGATCACAGGAATCTGCCCAAGGCAGAAGTCCTGGATACTTGAATCTAGGCTCCAAGGCTCTATTTATAAAGCTCAATCGCCGACAGCTTTGGTAATCCCACTCTGAATCACTACTATTCCTGTCACGGTAGGTGAAATGTCATCATGATCTTATCTCTTTGATACTCCCAAGGTATTCGTTCAATATTGTTTCTTTTGAAGTATCAATGCATTCCACTAACTTTGCGATCATCCTTTCATGGCTATCACTCTGTTGTTGCGGCATTTTATGCGACCAACTTTTCTTCATTAAGATCAACACATGTGATCAACTTTGCGACGATTTGGGATCAACGCATGCGATCGATTCCTGCGACACCTATAAAATAGATATTTTGACGTAAGATAACGCATGATATAGGGTTAGCGGGGATTTTTAGTGTTGATCAACGGAAGTTCATTATTCCACATGAATTCTTAGAAATATTAACATATGTTCTGCTCATCAACTCTCATAATTCTAAGCAAAATGCTGCAATAGCTTGTATTTCTACAAGCTATCAGCTGTGAAGTACTAGTTTCATCAACAACTTTTGTTAAAAAACCAACTTGATCAACAACTCTTGTTGATTTGTCTATAGCTTCTGTGGACATTTCATTTAATACTAGCTTACTACGAGATTGATGATTTTTTATGTGGTCCTCCTCTAGGAATGTTGCATTTGTTAATACAAATACTTTATCTTCTGGAGGATCATAGAAAATAACCATCTTTTGTCTCTTTAGGATGGCTTATAAATAGGCATACTTTTCAACGGCGTTCCAATTTCTTTGGATTCTACACCAACACATGCGCTGGGCATCCCCAAATTCTGAAGTGACGTAAACTACCTTTATGTCCTCTCCATAACGCGTAAGGTGTTTTCGAAACACTTTTCGAGGAAACCATGTTTAAAATATATACAGCAGTCTCTACTGCATATCCCCAAAAAGAATTTGGCAACTGAGCATAACTCATCATCGAACGAACCATGTCCAACAGGGTTCTATTTCTCCTTTTTGCTACCTCATTCTGTTGAGGTGTACCAGGAGTTATGAGTTGGGATTGAATGCCTTGTTTTATCAAATAGTCTTGGAATTTTAAGTTCATATATTCACCACTTCAATCTGATCGAAGTTTTTATTCTTTTTACCTAATTGGTTTTCAACCTCCGCCTTATATTCCTTGAATTTTTCAAGGGTGTCGGACTTATGATGCATTAGATAAATATAGCCATATCTAGAATAATCATCTATAAAGCTAATGAAATATTCATACCCTCCTCTTGCTTTAACATTCATCAGACCACAGAGGTCTGATGTACTAGTTCTAAGGATTTTTTAGCTCTAAGACCTTTTCCTGTAAAAGATCTTTTTGGTTAATTTACCCTCAATACAAGATTCACATAGTGGTAGAGAGTTGTCTTTTAACTGATTTAGAAGTCTACTCTTAACCAATCTCCCAATTCTATTAAGATTAATATGGCCAAGTCTTAAGTGTCAAAGATAGGCATTAGGAGAAAATTTCCGTTTCTTATTTTGAGTTTCTATTGTTTTAAACATCCCTATATTTAAAACAGTTTTTACCTTAGTCGGTTTTAAACACATATAGGTTATTTTCCAGTTTTGCATAACATATTTTAATACCTTTTGAAATAATGAACATTTCATTATATTCAAAAGATATTTTATACTTTTGTTCTACCAGACATGAGATAGATATTAAATTCATTCTCATGGAAGGAATGTAATAAACACTTTCATGTAAAATGAATCTATCTTCAACAAATGACTTCATATCTCCCACTACTTTAGCTGAGACAACTTCCCCAGTCCCTACTTTAAAGGTTGTTTTGCCTTCTGTAAACTACGTCCAGGAACTAGTTTCTTGAGCAAAAGCACAGATATGGTTAACAGCACTTGAATCTAATATCCAGGTTAATTTATCATTTTCCACTAAACATATCTCAATTACAAGTAAATCGTATTTACTTTGTTGTGCTTTCTTAGTTTCTTCATCCATGACATTAGTGTTTATTACTTTTAACATATCCAGAACATGTTCATTAACCGAGGTTCTATCCTTTATGTCAAGGTTATAAATATCTTCAAGAATATCGTACCTGATAAATTGTCCAAATAATGTCTGAAACGATTCCATGATTTCTTTAGCAAAAACCATGTTCTCGAATTTCTTAGCTAGTACATCAGATATATTTGCTAAGATATGGATTCGGACCTTTTCATTTTCCTTAATCCATCTGTCATATGCATTCCAAACTCTTTGGTTTACAGATGAGTTGGGAGATGGAGGACAAATTCCTCTCTTAATACAAATTTTAAATCATCATCTACTAGTATTGTGTTTATATTTGATGTTGAAAGATTAAGACCGTTATGCTTATCGGAAGCGAGAATTTAGAAGAATTCGACATGTTGAAAATATAAACCAAATCTAATTAGTAAACTGCTTTTATATCCAATCAAATTTTAGCAAAGTAATAATGTACCCAAATTTCATTATTTTATTTTCAACGATAATTTAATGAGTCAATATAGATGCTACTGAGGGGAAGCCAAATACTCCTTCACTGAAACAAGACATTCTTAACTAAATACTAATTCCAGAATAATTCTTATTCCTATATTCATTTAGTTATCACTTTTAGTTAAGAACTTACTAACACTTAGTAACTCTTGTAAGTGTAACCCTCCATTTTCAGACCTTAGAGGTCGGCCTCAACCATGTTACTGAATTGGAGGGTCAAGGTAATGGACCTAAGAAATCCTATCAATTTTTTAAGTTTGAGTTGTTTTGAATCCCATGTTACAACCCTCTGTGGGGATAGCCGTCGTAAAACGATTAGCTTATGTCGCATAAAAATGAGAAGCAGACGCAACATAGGAATCTCACAGTCTAAACTAATGGAAAAGGCCGCAGGACACATTGACACACATCCTTCACCCACTTACTATGAACTTCTTCCCCCATTCACCTTGCTATTGACCCATGCAAACACTTTCTGAATGGAGGTCACTCCTAGGGTGATATGCAGCCGAGCATGAATTTCACGATGTGAACTCTTAGGGACGTGAGAACTAAGAACAACATATCGTATATATTATTAATCTCCCACTAAAGTGTTCTATTTATTTTGGATAAATATTTACTTAGGTATATTCCGACTAATAAAATAACCTAAGTCTAGGTGATTATCCAAGTATAACATTTATATTTAGATTTAACCTACAATGTCTAGGTAATAAACCAATTTTAAAACCTCACGTCACTCATGCATGCTCAAAAACGAGGTTAACGACACTCAATTATTCGGCTATAATCCCTAGGTAGGAGGTGTTTCGTAAACCGTCAACTTAAATACCTCCAACCTTAGACAAGATTATCGACCGGTTGAATTTGTAACCATAATTTTACAAGATAATAATTTATTTTAACTATTAAAACAAGTTGTTATTTGTTAACCCTAGGTGAACATGCATCTTATCTTTGTTGTGGATTTTAAATGTCTAATCTATTTTTGTAACAACTTATAAAACTGTAGACAGACTTTTCATCCATAACATACATCAACATTTCAGAATTTAATATAAAATTTTATATTAAACACTTGAAACCCGAAGCATGCATACTATATATTATAACTTTTTATAACATACTTTCAATGCATGTTACATTCTTCCTATGGTGGGATTTTAAATCTACATGGCACACTTACATGCACATACAAGATTTATTTAATTATAACATACATTCATAATGCATAAATAATTAAACACACACTGATATGGACCAGTTTTGGCATTCTAAGCAAGCAAACATTATTACAATAATAAAAAAAAAAAAAATAGCTTCAAACAGCCTCTAGACAGCATGAATCGACTCGAGCCGGACCCAAACCACTCAAAAGTTGAACCGACCAAAACCAAGTTGAACTAGACCTCTTTGACCCGAACCGGTTCACTTGAACCATCAGTATGGTCGCATGCACATTTTGGGTTGGGATGAACAACGTTGTGGCACTTCATCCCATCGTTACAACACCATGGGAATTTGCCTCGTTTCTGGGTTGTCTAAAGAGCAGCGTTCCAACACTGCATGCAGTAACTTCAAAGCTGATTTTCTACAGCTGACCTCTCTTGCTTCTTTCTTCAATTATAACCTAATTGTAACTCTATTGACTCTAACAAATTTAAAGACACTTAATCAAACATTAAGGCCCATAAACAAAGAGCCAATTACAATAATTATCACTGAATTGAAGAGAATTTTAATGCCAAACTGAAATTATCCATATGAGCTCATTTTCATACAACCTATTAAAATCACCCACCAAGCTAAAATTAACTCGAATTGAGTGCTTAAATCATGCTCTGATACCAATTGCTGGAGTTAGCATGTAATTAATGGAAGCAATCAGGATCTTAGGAACTCTAATTTCATAATTTTAGCAATTAAGCAAGAATGCTCAAGAATAAGAAAAATAGGGTTTTTGTGATTACCTTTGAAAAACTCTTCAAATCCAGAATTCTAGCATGAATTTCCTCAACAATTCCTTGTAGACCACCACTTAATCTTCCCTACTATCCTCTATGACCTTAAATTGAGTGGTGGAACCCAAAATGAGAATAGATTGAAGGGAATTTGAGAGGATGTTCTTACTGTTTTGAAGAACAAAAGAAAAGTGACAGTTGTAAATTTAGACATTAGACCCAAAGTATTAGCAGATATAACATAACGTAAAAAGAAAATTATAAATGTGGCCAAATTTAAATAGTCTATTAGTGATAGACCATATTATTGGTAGGAGTCTATCAATGATATGGTCTATCACTGATAAGAGTAGAAGTGGACTATATTTACAGTTTTTTTTAAATGATGTTATGCACTTGGTTATTATTCCTAAAAATACTACCAATTGTAATTACCCAAAAGAAAACATTTTTTTCAAAACCAATTGTATGAAATAATTTCACAGCCAAATCTCTCTCTTGTTAAAAATAACATCCAAATCAGATTGCATGAATTAATGACACCAAGCACCTTGAGATTAAATAGAATTGTAGGTGTTTTATGTTGGAAAAATCCACTCAAGGTATTTTCCAATTAAAATGATTTTCAAAAAATCATTTTTAAAATTTTATTGTTTAAAAATGAATTCAAAATTCATTTCTAATGAAATCCAATTTTTCCAAATCTTAATTAAAACAAAAAACTAAATTTATTATTTGAATTTTCATAAAATTCAAATGTTCAATTTTTAAATAAAATTAATTCAAACAATAAAATTTAGTTAAATAATTAAATAAATAATTTAATTAATTAGAATAATTCAATATCCAATATTAAATTATCAAAACACCAATTCCATTATTATGAATACATATTCATGTAATTAATATTTAAATTATATTTAAATATTATCCAATTCTCCAATTTTGTTTAATTCGATAATTGAACGTATAATTATATCGTATATAATTATATATTCTCATAATTCAAATTTACTCATCTCATTATTCTAAGGTTTAATTTGTATGTGCGCTAGTAGGGGGTCTAATGGATTTACAGATCATGGGCTCCAACGATCCGAGATTAACCAGCTGACTTTGGGTTATAAAAAAACCACCACCCGCCTGGCAACCCCAGGAAAACAACCCAGGACTGTAACTGATCTTCTTTCTATCCTCGTGTGTGATCGGATATTGAAGTCGTTCATCTTCTAGACTCAAGCCTAGGAAGATTGGAGGAGATCCATTAACACAAGGAAAAACCTCAATCCCAGACATCAATGGCATGCACATACTCTCTTACAGTGAAAAGAGAAGAGCTAAGAACATCGGGTCACTCCACTAAAGCCCAATAGTTGCACTCTTCTCACTATAGATATATTTTTGTCCACTCGATATAACCATAATCAGTAAGCTAACCCTTCATAGGTTGTTCGTAATAACGGAGGGTCAAAAGCTGTTTTACCCCCGAGATTACATCTCGTTCCTTAAGTCCCATCAATTCTCTAATGAATAATTGGTTTGTGATCCAATCACCAAATCGAGTCCCTCTCAGATAGGGTAGGATCCCTTGTTCAAGACCTAGAGTCAGTATTTAAGAGAACAACATTTCTATTATCTTTAAAAGTGGGTAGAAGTCAATTCCATCTTGCACCCTTTGTCCCCAGTTATCTACTCGGTCTCACCGCTGAAATGGGAAGCTTATTGGGTCGGTGCTATTGAGTCAACCCTCACCCATGCAAATCTAAGGATAATCTCGAATAAACAGGAGTTCATAGTCGTCTTAGGATTAAAGACAAGTTACCTAGGTCATCATTTTGAAGTAGTCAATCTTAAATAGTAAACAACATTATAAAGTAAGAGTAACTTATTTCTTGATCTGATCTTATACAAACTCTTTGTATAGGACGTCCCTACTTGCATGTCTCCACATGAACGAATCAGGATTACATCGTTTGTAGCAATTTACAACGTTATAAAGGTTGTAAAGACTAGATCCAATCCCGAAAAACATGCAAAATTGTAAACAATCATTCCATATATAGGATGCTAAAATCCCCCCAAGAATCTGTAAAATTAATTTTGAAAAATTGGAAAATTTTGGGCCAAAACCCCGCTCTTATACCAATTGAAGGAACGGGTAAAAATCCTGAGTGAAAGCGGGGATCGGTCCCAAATCCCAATTTTTACAGAACATGAAATTTTACAGGAAACATACAAACATATTATGCATTTAATTAAGATTACAGCATGCTAATTATAAAATTGAGAAGAAAGAAGATGGAAATAGAAAACTCACACTTGAAGATCTAATCTTCTTCACGTAATCTTCTTTTCCAAAAAGTCACAAACTGTAACGTACTCGAAATCTTAATTGGCCACCACCACGAAAATTTCTTTTGCATTCTCTAGGATGAGAATCCAAAGAGTTGTGAGCTCTTGGTATTTTGGAAAGAGGGAAATTGAGAGGAAGAGAGGGTAAAAATCTAAGAACTTTTTCTCAAAGTGTGTTCAGTAAAACTTCTGTATTCTTTTCTATCAAACTCAATAGAGAAGAAGAAGGCGATAACCAACAACTCTGCAACAATCCACTTATGCATGTTGTAGAGAGAAAAAAGGGAGCGAGTCAATTCCCTCCCAAAATAATTTTTCAAAAATAAAATTAATTAAAAGAAAAAATATTTTAATAAAATATTTAATATATATTATATGATAAAGACTTTATGTTATGTCAAATATAACATATAACCTATGGTTTAATATTGTATCAAATACAATATAACCTATAGTTTTTATTTTCTCATTAAAGCATGGTATTTAATATAAATCTCATTTATACTAAATTTAATTATAAGAATCTAATTCACATAATTAATATTTGAATCATATACAAATATTTATTTCCTCTCAAATAAGCTTTATATTATAACGTATCATATACATTATAGTAATTATATCATATATAATTAAATTAAATTTATTATATCACATATAATTAATTCTCTCAATTAATTTGAACAATTCAAATTAATCCAAAATTGATTCTCATTCCAATGCTACTTGAATAATTAATTAAACTTCTTTAATTAAGTTATTCAACATCCATTAACTGTCGGACACTCCATTAAAGACCACAGATATATTTTTGTATCCATTGGATATAACTAGTTAACTGTTTGATGACCCTTCACAAATTACTCATAAATATAGTTGGACCAAAATTATTGTTTTGCGCCTGTAGTTACATCTACTTACCCTAATGTTGGAGAAGGAGTGAATTCCGTATTGTGTGGTTGTGTTCCCAACTCCCTAATCAGACAAATCCCCAAAATGGTAGGCCTATTAGGTTGGCGATCTAGCCACTCTCACTCATACAAATCAAAGGATCGCCTTCATAGGTAGGAGTTCACAGCTCATTAAGATTCAGGTCATGTCACCTATGGTCATCCTGGTGAAATGTAAATCTCAATTATGAACGATGTTACATGATGAGACTAGTCATTTCATTCATTTCGTGGTCTGGTCTTATACAAACTCCTTTGTATAGAATACCCCTACTTACATGTTTCCTCATGAATGATCAAGATCAGATCATTTATAACACTTTACCACAATTGTAACATCTACAAAGTGGGTCGTATTCGTAGTGTCACCACGATAAGGTATCTAGTCTTATCCATCTACTACAGACCATTTAGGTTATCACTTAAACTTGATCCACTTGTATGTCTCTATATACATGTTTATGGGTTAACGCTACTAAATGTCAAATAAAACACTTTATATTTTATTAAATAAATAAAATATTTGTACAATACATTTGCAAACTACAGGACTCTACGATATTTAAAGCATCAACCCCAATACTCCTAACACTCTCATCATTGAGCCTTTAGGTATGCCACCACAGTTTGGCATCCAAGGCGAGGTACATGTTGACAATGCTAACTTGTGCCGCTTCAACGATCTTAGTAGCCTTGAAGTATTCCTCGATATCCCAAAGGAAGTTCTCAAGCTCATTTGCATCTCTTGAAACACTGAAAGTAGATAGTTCAGGTATCTTCAGTTTTGAATTGATGCTAGCCTTGGGTGAAGGATCGGCCACTACTTCTTCACCAAAGTGACTTCGTTGTTTGTCAACTTGAGTTCCTGTTCTCTATGTTGAAGGACAATCTGGAGGGTATGTCTTTTAATTATGTAATAACCTCGTCCAAACGCTTGCTAATTTGGGCCATGAAGTCTCCTAACATTCTCTCACCTATTAGGAGTCGAACTTCGTGGGTTATTGTCATATCAATTAACGTCATTGAATGTCCCTCAGGAAAAACACCAACGTACTCCTCTAATCGGCTAACTCGATCCCTCATTTTCTCTGACATGATGAAGTGATCGTCCCTCTCTTGGTATGATTAAGGATGTAGGTTATGGGTAACAACAAAAAGCGGACTCTGACGCCACTAGTCATGGGGTGAAAGCGCGACTATGTGTATAGTCTAAAATTCTTCTCATGCGACGTCAAGGAAACCTTGACCAACCTAGAGTCTGAACCCAATTTTTCCTCAAATAGGAACCTACTAAGTCTCACAAGCCTTAAAGTGGGTTGTATGACTAACTCATGTTTAGAAGGGATAGAGAGAGTACACTTGTGAAAAATAACTCTTTATTCTCTAAGGGCTATGAAAACCACAAGGGACATTAATTACAAGACCAACTTTTTAGAGAATTTACAATTGTAGAGTAATTCACTAAACAATGCTCCATATCATATCTAGTTATTTGTATGATTAAATATGGTTGATTGTTTGACATTTGTTTATCTATAGCAATAAGCAAACAATTTCCTATTTGTTATATAAAATTCTACTCGTTATCATAATTTATGTTGAAATAATAAAAGAATGGCTTTTTGAAAAGACTGCCATCTAGATAAATGGCATACAAATTTCCCAACAGAAGATCAACCACAATACTAAAGGTACATGGCCTTCAACCTTACCAAAGGAAAAAAAAAGAGGAATACAAATAGATTCAGAATAATTTTACCTTCTAAAATTGTTCTCAAATGAGACATGATTTGAATCACCCATACAGATTCAAATGAAAATTTTCCCTTGTTTGCGAGGCCAAGCAAAAAACCATCCTAATATATTTATTTGTGAATGACTTCAAATTCAACACAAGAAAGGTAAGCCCCAAGATGATGTTCCAGAGGGTATTTTCTACCAAAGAAGACAACTCAAACTGTCAATGAGGCAGCAGTGTTATGAAGGAACATACAATTGGAAATAGATAGACAGAAGGGTGGCCGATTTATGAGCCGAGGAAACTATCCTGTAAGGGCAGAATTCAGGGCACTGTGCACGTCAACTCCGATTTGGGCTTCGGCTTTCTCCAAGTCTGTCGAGGCAGAGGTCAACTTCTGGGTGAATTCTGCCAGACCCTTCTGTACTTGGCTAGCATCGATTTGATCTACAGGCACAGCTTCGACAGCAATTATGTCAGCGTACGAGTTGCCATGGATGAATGCAAAACCACTGCTCACGAAGTATTTTTTTATATCGGTCCCTTCGTGTACTGATAGAACCCCTGGCTTCAACTCTGCAATTGTAGCTACATGACCAGGAAGAACACCCATTTGCCCAGTTGTTGCTGGAATTATGACCATGTCAACCTGTTCCGAAATGGGGGAGAAGGAAAATTTGAAACAGGAGTAATAAATAATGCGACTGCGAAATTAGGGTTCCATTGCAATTTGCATCTTTAATTTTAGCATGTCTGAGATAGAGCCTAAATCATTTATGTGCTTCATAGGCGTATGACCTTTGACCCCTTTAGAGTCTACTACTATGTCTTTCTAGCAGTTAAACTAAATAGAAAAGTTGAAGTTAAATTTGTGAAAAAGTTTAGCTTCTCATCAGTTAGAAAAGGGATGAAGAATATGACCAATAAATGCAGACATATCAACAATATCCTTGGAAGCATAAACTTTGACAAACTTCAGACAGGTGACAACATATTTTTCTTTCTTACCACCACATATTTATCTGAATGTAGCATTCAATCCAATGCTTAGTGGGGTTGGGAAGAACCAAACAATCCTTCAAGGAGGAAAATAGCTGGTGTGACTTTGTTTCTGCCCTCTAGATGGACTTTGCTATTAAATTCTTTTGTAGTAATTCTCCGTTTGTTATTCAAACTAATTGGAGGTCTGTAATCTCTTTTATATTTCGTATCCTTTTGATCCTCATTCCTTTTGGACATATTATTTGCTACAATAATGTTTATTAACCCAAAAACAGGAAATAGAAGGCATTAATGAACAGGGATCTTGTCACTAGTAGCCTCTTTTGGATTTCTAATACTGACGAGAATAGAACATGTAACCACCCGTTAGAGGATATTTCCCCATTAAACTAAGCACCAAACATGGCCTGGGATTTAGAAAACAACAGCAGCCGGTAAAAGTGGAAGGAATGGAGAAAGAAATGTAAACTTTACAAAGAATTGATGATGACATGAATTGATGCATGAAAACCCCACCTTAATTTATCAGCAGAGCTTGGTCTAATTCTTAACATTACTGATATAACAGCATCGGAAACCACAGCCCTACACTACTAGTAGAAAAGCAGATTTAGCATTTCTTTCCACTGCATATCAACAACACTTAAGAGGGTCCTTCCTTGCCCATGAAGGAAGAACGTGAAAATTACAGTATTCGTATGATCTGATCTTAGCATCACCATGTGTCTATGAATATGAAAAGAGAACGCCAAACATCCTCCAGTGTGATCGGATTAGTGTGAGGAAATGAATGCCGAATATCAAATTCAAAACAAAAACAAGAAAATGAAATCTACAACCCGCACCGAATATGTACAGAAATTCATATCTCATTTCGATAGTAAATAATACAATAAACGACCTCAGTCGGATGAAATCCATTTCTAGTTCAACATTTGTAACCGCGGAATCGAAATGCTGATTTTAAGTCGATCATTTCCCCTTAACATTTGATTGCGTTTGTTACGAAGATTCGACTCATAATTTTACATCGAGATTGGTACTACGAATTAATCCAATAATAACAAATGAAAACACGAAAACGAAAAATTCACAGAAGATCGAATCAAATCAAATGCAGAAAATAAAATCATAATCACACACAGGAATCAACATCTGACAGACACAAACGCAGAAAAACACAAGCAAAACAAAATTGAAAGATTGACCTCTTTGGCCGAGAGTTCTGAGGCATAAGGAAGGACGAAGTTGACAGTGAGCTTGGAAGGGATGGAAGAAGGCGTAGCAGGACGAGGAGCCATGAAGGAGAGAGGAGTTTTAGGAGGGTCAATATTGGGGATCACCTTCTTCCAGGCGGAGACAAAGGCATCGTCGGTGGAAGGCGCTGCGGGCAGATCGGTGGAGAAGGATCTGATCCTTGCAGAGAGAAAAGGACGGGCCAAAAGGCTGGAAGCTCGTCGGAACATGGCGGAGAGAGAAGGGGGGTCGCTCGGCTCTCGCAAGGTCGGAGAGAGATGAAGAAGGAGAAGGAGAAAGTGGAAGGGTTCCGCTGGTGCTGTTTGGAAGCTGAGAAAATGGAGGATTTTGCCGAAACCATTGTGGATCTGAGCCTCATAGATAAGGCTTCTTCCACTCTTTTTGTGGGCTTTACATGGCTTCGTTTGGGCCTATAATGATTTTACCTTCTTAGGACCATTGGGCTTTCAAATACTACCAAGGATATAGCCCATTGGGGTCCCATTAGGACGTAATAATCCAAAAAAATAGCAAAATTTGGGATTTTTTTGAATTGTAGCAAAACGTATGAATGTCACGTGAGTCCAGTTTTCTGAAATTTGCTCTCATCATCCCTTTTTAATTGTAGTGTAATTAATTTGACATCTTTATTGATGAGACTGTAATTAATTGTTCAACTATATATCCTAGCAAATTTTCAATGTCAACTAACATCATCATTTCAAGTAGATAATTTGCCATAAGTCTTGTGAATTAATAGTTGTTTTGAATTCTCAAATAGAGTACATAAACTAATTTTCAAATCTTGTTTTGAAATTTAAACGTCAACTAATTTTCAAATCTTGTTTTGAAATTTAAAATATTATTTTATATTAATTATCTTAACTGAGATTTTTTATTTTTATTATACTTTTTATTGATTTAATCAAGATTCACGGGTTCTAAATTATTTTGAACGTTATATTTACTATCTTATTGTTTTAAACATAAAATATTAGAATATAACACGTAGCTCTAGCTTTCTTCATCCTCTGTACTGAACGCTTTCTTGTTATGATCGTTCAACGATTAAGAGTTTTGTTCAATGGTAAGTGGGATGAAAATAACCTCTATCATGACTTCCAATTTATTGAAATTTATGTTGTTAGCATAAATTCTTTATATCTATATTGAATACATAAATCCTAAGATCATTCATGTCAAATTGTCAAGAATAACATACCGGATTCCATTGCAAAATTGATGATAGCTTCAATGATGATGGATGACTAACGTCTTCCTCAACCAAAACTCTGAATGCCCTTAGTGGGATCTCTCTCTAGATGGGATTCAAGAAAGACTGAGTGCTTATTGTTTTGGTATATCGGGGACCATAGCCTAAGGTCTAGTTCAATTAGGGTTCCCATTAAATCCTAATTAACTAAGAATGGGCTTCTACCCATTAAGTTTATAGTCAATTAGGAATCTAGGGCCTTAATTAATTAGATCACATAATAGAACCCAATCTAATAAAATAACCAATGTGATAAATTATTAATCCACATACATAGCCCATACTTTAATTAAACATATTATTATTTAAATATGTCTAACAATCTCCCACTTGGGCTTATTTCAATAATAGAATTCCTCTCTAGTTCAATCTCGTCCATCTCCTGTATTAGCATGGAATCAAGGCGGCTTTCGTCACTACCCTTGTAACTAAACCTTCCTTGATCACCAATTCCAATCACATTCTATGACATAGATCAAGTATGGATGGATAGCATGGAAACTACATGCAAAGTAATCTAGATCATGCCTGTTTCCAACTGGTCCAAATTTCTTAATGAGATCATTCCAAAAAAAAAAAACTTTATGCTAAACTGCATGCATGATAAACAAGTTCAGATAATAAAACATAAACCATCAACTTTATTCCATATAGAAAATAAACTAAATAAGGTCAAAAAACATCCTCAATAACAAACTCCCACTAAATCATGGAATCAGAAAAGTGACTAACATCCATGAGAGCAACATGCTCATGAAAAAACTTTAGGTGGTAAACCTTTAGTCAATAAATCTGCCACCATAGAGTTTGTTCCTATGTGTTTTATCGAAATTTGACCATTTTGAACACTTTCTTTAACAACCAGAAACTTTACGTCTATATGCCTTGACTTCATATTGTTTCTGTTGTTGTTGGAATACATCACAACCGACTTATTGTCACAAAATAATTTTAGTGGTCTTTCTATGCCAACCACTATCCGCAATCCAGTGAAAAAAATTTCACAACTATATTCCATGATTAGATGCCTCATAACATGCTATAAACTCTACAGCCATGGTAGAAGAAGCCATAAGTGTTTGTTTAATACTTTTCCAGGATACAGCTCGTCCAGCCAACATGAAGATATAGCCTGAAGTGGATCGCAAAGTGTCTTGACATCCAGCATAATCATAATAAGAATATCCAATGATCTCCAAAACTTCTTATCTCCGATAAGTGAGCATATAATATTTTGTTCTCTGTAAATACCTCATAACCCGTTTGGCTACTTTCCAATGATCCATCTCCGAGTTACTCAAATATCTGCCTAACACTCCAACCATGAACGCAATATCTGGACGCGTACATACTTGAGCATACATTAGACTTCCAATGGCCGATGCATAGGGAACTTTCTGCGTCTCCTTAGTCTCGAGTGTGGTCTTAGGGCATTGACCTAAATGAAATTTATCACCTTTAGTGAACGGGGTATCTCCCGGCGCACAGTCTTTCATGCCAAATCTACTCAAGATCTTTTCAATGTAGTTTTTTTGTGACAATCTCAAAATACCTTGAGAACGATCTCGCAGTAGTTCAATTCCTAATACAAAAGAAGCATCACCAAGATCCTTCATCTCAAAATTTCTTTTGAGAAATCTCTTAGTGTCATGTAATAAACCTACATCATTACTAGCTATGAGTATGTTATCAACATATAACACAAGAAAGATTGATTTACTCCTACTAAACTTGTGATATACACAATCTTCCACAATGTTCACTTCAAAACCAAATGAGGTTATCACTTCATGGAATTTGTGATACCATTGACGAGAGGCTTGCTTGAGACCGTAGATGGATTTCTTTAATTTGCACACCATAGACTTTGAACTATCAGACATAAAGTTTTCTGGTTGCACCATATAAATCGTTTCATCAATGTTCCCATTGAGAAACGCAGTTTTTACATCCATCTGATGTAGCTCTAAATCAAAGTGAACTACCAGTGCCATGATTACCCTAAAAGAATCTTTCGATGAAACCGAAGAGAAAGTCTCTTTGTAATCAATACCTTCCTTTTAAGTAAAACCCTTTGCAACAAGACGAGCCTTATATCTTTCGATATTGCCATGTGAATCCCTTTTGGTTTTAAATATCCATTTACAACCTATGGGCCTGATGGAAGTTCGAAAAGTTCCCAAACGTCATCGTCTTTGATGGATTTTATTTCCTCTTCCATAGCACTTATTCACTTTTGAGAGTTAGAACTTTGTAAAGTTTGTTCGAAGTTGATTGGATCATCCATTACGCCCATATCATCCTGATGTTCTTAAAGAAACACAATATAATCATCTGGAATTGCACTTCTTCTCTCTCTAGTAGATCTTCTTAGTGGCGTTTCTTGAGGTTGTTGAGTTTGAACTTCAGGTTCAACAACGGGGACTTCAATGTTGTCTTGTTCTATAATTGGTTCAATAATGAAGTCAGGAATTGCAGTCTGAACATCATTTATAATCACATGAGGAAAAGAAACCAATTCCTCTTCAAAGACAATTTTCCTTATGTTATCTTCCCCCTCAAACTCAACATTCTCAAGGAATCTAGCATTTCCTGTCTCAAACAATGATCTAGAAGTGGGTTCATAAAACTTGAAACCCCGAGAGTGCTCAGAATACCCAACAAAATAGCAACTAATAGTTATTGAGTCCAGTTTTCTTTCATTAGGCCTATATGGCCTAGCCTCAACTGGGCAATCCCATATGTGAAGATGCCTAATACTATGCTTCTTTCCTGTCCACAACTCATAAGGGGTTTTGGCTATTGCTTTACTAGGTACCCCATTAAGGATATATGTTACCGTCTTTAGTGCCTCATTCCAAAGGGATTCTGGTAGAGAAGAATGACTAATCATACTTTTTACCATATCCTTAAGTGTTCTATTTCGCCTTTCCACTACACCATTCATGTTGGGTTTGCCCGGCATAGTGTATTGCGGGACGATTCCACATTCATCTAGGTATTTGGCAAAGGGCCCTGGACGTTGTTTACCTGATCCACCATATCTACCGTAATATTCACCACCACGATCAGATTTGACAGCCATTCTGAAAAGATAGGCCAAGTATATGGACAGTATTGGTATTAACCGATTTAACTGGGGATCTTAAACCCACCTTGACAGATTCGATCAATGAAAGATGTACCATCATCGAATATTGTTTGTTTCTCTTATGTTCATGAGATCTCCACAATTGACATCAGCACCACATCATAATTAGTCAATAATTTCAATTGACGATTTTTAATTGGGATTTTCATACTCTAATCTAAATCAATTTCTTTATTCATGAATGCAATTATTTAGATACAGTTTTTAACAGTCCAGTCCTCACTTTCTAAACTGATATTTTGGGTCTAGAACAAGAAAAAAGTATCGTTACAAGATTTTTGGTAAGTTCAAAAGCGATTTAGATGGTTTTTTCAATTGTAGTATATTTATTTTTAAGTTTAATGTATTTGTTGGGCATAGTTTGGAGGGTGTATTTGTAGGTCACATAAATATATCATCGTAAGTATCGCCAAAAACTTTCAAAAGACCTTTTATGATACAAAACTTTCATCTAAGTATATTTTTTTCTCTGCATGTTTCTTTTATCATACATCTTTATTTTCTCTTAAAACGTCTCCCCTTTTTTAAATCATCAAATCATATTGTTATATTTTTTTTCAAATATCAAAACTACACAATTTTTTTCAAATATCATTTTATTTATTTGTTATGATTTCTTTAATCTTTTTTCAACTTATTTTATGTTTTTGCATTTTGATTTTTTAATTAGTTTGAAAATTTTATACAATCAGATATCATATGTTTTAATTAGTTTGAAAATTTTAGAGCGAAGAAAGACAGACCATTCACATTTAAAGTAGTAGAGGTAGAGGAAATTATGGTTGCGATGATAGATTAAGAGGCAATGATTTTATTCACGACAACACCATTGTTAGGAGTTGAGGTCGGCGACGGAGTCTGTGTCGGAGGAGTTGAGATAGAAGAAGATGGAAATGGAGTGATCACTATTGGCTTCAAAGGAGCAATAAATGAAGCCGGTGGAGAAAGAGCCGAAGTCAAAGTTGATAGTGAAGTATTGATGGAAGGAGAGGGAGCCACGTCTGACGGAGTAAAGGATAAAGATCGAATTCAAATCGGAGGTGTCGTCACTGTTGGTGGAGGAGCCAATTTTGGAGAGGAAAATGGTGGCAACTTGGTTGAAGAAAAGGTCGGTGCGGTGCCTGGAGCATGGCCAATCGATGGTCTCTAGGAGTTTATTTTAATTACAGTATAATTACGAATATTTCTTAATAAGTCAATTGCGATCTCATTTATATGGCTGCGATAGTTTAGACTTTTATAAATTCGTTTATTTTTTATTTTTAATTCGTTTTGCCATTTTACAAATGAAATTTTTATTTATTATTTTTACAAATGAAAAATTAAAATATGTCCTTCTTCTTGTTAGTCCTTTCTCTTGTGGGACTTTTAGGCTTAGGGATGCTAAATATTGCACAGGTTTTGCGTCGCCTTAAAATTTTTTAAGGTTAAATTATACCAAATTCCTCCACTTTGGAGTAAAATAAATATTTTTACTCTTGGATGTTACCATTTGTTCTAATAAATATTCTTGAGAGTTTTATTTATTTATTTATTTAAATAAAATGAAAATTAACATGGCGGATATTGTATATAAATAGTAAGACATACTTGACATCGTTTGTAACATCATTCATGTAAATTAACAAGAGCGACAATAGGCAAAAAAATAATTTGGTAGTAGATAATATCACATGCACCTTCTAATTTATGTATAATACATCAATATCATGTCAATTTTCATAATTTAATATATTTTTAAAAGCTTAGTCATCGCGTGTGTGTATGTATATATGTGTCTACATATATATATATTATTTCTTCAATGGATTTTATATAGCCACTGAGATTAAAAAATTGATCATACGTACATTTAATAATGGTAAAGTGACTTTGTGACAGGAGTTCGAACCTTCGAATCTATGATTATGATCCTTTTACAGGGAAATCTAGTATGGTCGATGAAGCGACTATGAAGTTATGTATGAGTTGTTTGTTTTGTTTTACTTTATTTTAGATATCACTTTTAAAAGATTGTTGGTGGTTAGTATCATAGTATTTTTTTTTTTTCTCTTCAACGTTTCATTTTAAGTCATTTTAGGTCTATAGTAAGTTACGATGAATTAGGTCATGTGAAGTTAGTAGATTTTTAATGTAATGGATAGGCATGTATGTTTTATCAAATTAAAGTGGTTGTCTAACTTAATTAATAAAATGTATATTGACATCATCGTATAATTGTATGATATAAAATTCGATTATATTTGAATATCTTCTTTAAAGTTACATATTTTCGTCCTAGACTAAATCTATTTTTTAAAAGAAAGTCAATTTTTTTAAGAGGAAAAAAGGAAAACAATAATTCCAAACATAAAACAATTGAGAAAAGACAAAAAATTAAAAAACCACTTTTCATCTCTCAACTTTCGTAATCTCTAAATTTTAGTTTATAGCGATTTAGTTTTAATATTTTCAATTTTATAACAATTAGTCCTTAAATTTCAATAGGCAACAATTTGATCTTTGTCCTTTTTAAATTTGTAACAATTTAATTTATGAGTAAAAAAATCATCAAAATTAGAGGTGGGCTAAAAGGGTTTGTTTTTCTCCTTAAAAAACATTGAAAAAGCCTTCAAATTTAGGTCAATTGTGATTTAGAGAGAGAGAGTTAAAAGCATTTAGTTGCATGGTGGTGGGTTAGTTTGACCATTAAATTGTGTGGGCAATGGGCATCAAATTTGAGTTGGTGGAGCAATTGCAAATTTTGGTGAGGGAGAAAAATGACCAAACTCATATTAAATTGATCAGACTTTTGCAACTAAGGACATATGTTAGAGCATAGGGGAACTGTCTACATCATGCTATATATATCTTTTGTAACAACCAATTGGTATTGGTATAATATCTACAAGGTTTTATTAGATTTTGACACGTGGCATATCATTTGAAGAAACAAATTTTGTTGATAGGTGAGTTTCGTTTGGTTGACGGGTGAATCGAGTTTCACTAGTCGATTAGAATTTCAATGTCATGTTCACGTGTCTAAATACATCAACGATACTCCGACTTTGTTGTTTGTAAATTTTAATTAACAAGTCTTTTAGGATTTATTTCTTTAAAAAAAAATAAATAAATAAACATGTGTAGAGTATTTTGTACGGTTAACTTTATGAAAATGACACCATAAATAATTAAATTGATGAAAATCAAGAAGAATACTACAATTTAAAGGGGAATCAAAATTTTACCCTTGAGAATTTTTCATGTGTATTAATTTTTATTTTTAATTTTTAATTCATCAAGCAGTATCTTAATATTAAATAAGTGTTACAATTTGAATCTACATATGGTACAAATTAAGATTAATCAAATTTTCAGAGAAAAGCGTCGTAAAACGAAAATTTTATTGAAATCTATGGATTTTAGTACAATTAATTTATTATGATTAATTTATTCAAAAGTTAATTTGAGAAAAGTTTGATTATATTGAGATGAGTTGGTTGATGAAGATTTTTATATTATTTTTTTAATTAGTTAATGAACATTAAAATGATGATATTTGAACCATCGATCGTAAATTATTTATGACAATCGTGATAGTTGACAGCTCAATTAGATGAAATAAATTTAGAATGAATATTTACAAAATAAATTTAGAATCAAAGGTTAATTATTAAAAAAAAAAAAAATAGAATCACTTGGGTGAACTCCCATTCTACTTATCTCCAATATGATAAACCATGATTTTGGTGAACTAATGGATAATGTTGGTTTTGACTATTAAACCCAAATTTTTTAGTGATTAGGTAAGAAAATGTTTGAAATAGAAAAGTTCCCATATCTTTAATTCTCCAAATTATATGGAATTTTCTAATTACCTTTTTCACTATTTTATTTTGCTTTCATTCCAAACAATTAAAATTTAATAAGATGTTTGACTTTTCAATTCAGTTTATACAATCAATAAATGAAAAACATGAAGATAAATTAGGTATCTAAATTTGCCATAAAATTGAATACTCTTTAGTTTTATCATTGTGAAAATTTATAATTTTGTCCCAAATATGTTTTTTTTCCCAAATCATATCCATTTATATAAGTTTCAATTTCATAGTTTATGTTTAAATTTTGTGTTTTTTTGTTTTCTATTTAAAAAAAATAATACTTCATTTTAAATATTATATGATTTTATTTATAAATATGTTTATGTATATATATACTAGTGACTTACCACGTACGATGCATGTGTTATGTTTGGTTGACCGACACCATATAGCTTCTTATATTTATGTTGAAAATAATCATATAAAATATGGTTGATGATGTCATTTTTTAGTACAATAGAGATGGTGGATTCCCCATAAGTGCTTAGTTGTTAAAATAGGTTTATTTCGATTGAACTAAATTCATTTGACATGTGTTTAATGGTACTTGTTTCATACAATTTACTAACTCGAAATTAAAGTTCACAAAATCTCGTGATTTCTTCATGTGTGTTTGTATATATCTAGATTGAGATCTCCGATAAATATTTGAATTGTGAGGGTGATGGATTAATAGATGTAAGATTGAGAAACTTGATATAATGTCATACAAAATTGATAATTTGCAACATTGCACGACCTTTAAAAACCATTAACCTTTCTTTCATGTACCTTAAATTAGAACTTCAAATTAAAGAAGAATTACTCAATTTTAACTCAATAGAAACCATACAATATACGACTACTTTGAACACTTATTTTTTATGTTTATGAGAATTTGTTTAAGGCTACGACTATATTTTTATTGCAAAAATAAAAAAGCAAAATTTTTTATTTTAGTAAAATAAAAATTGGTGACCTTGTAATTTTTAATCATCACATCACATTCCCACGATTTTGTTCAATTTTTTTTTTTTATATATATATATATATTAATGCAATTAGATAAAACCTTAAACTAAATATGAAATACATTTATTTCAAATATATATAGAGAGAGTTGTCTTATTTCAAATTTAATTAAACCGTGCACTTAAAACTTATATGAGATTAAAATTGACATTATAGTAATAAAATTAAAATATAGAGGACAATATATAGTAAATAAAATAAAATAAAATGTTATGGTTTTTTTATAAGTTATATATTATAGATAAATTTAGATTTATAGATTCGTGATTAGGAATTCTATGTTATATATATAAGTAAATGCAAAAGTTTATTATACTATTTTATATAAATAAAATGAAACTTTGCATATCTTGATATTTTAAATTATTTAAATTACATCTAATTGAGGACGTAAACTTGTGAGATTATCACCTAGAAAAAATTATTATATATATATAAAATCACATTCTAACCTTTTTAATTTTAAATGATCTAAATTACATCAAGCAAAAACTTATGGGATTTCAAAACCTTTCATATTTTTTTCATTAAATATGCATTAATTATTTTTTTAAGAAGTAATATGTAATAGTTATTGAGTTAACTATTTATTATTGAGAAGAAATTTATATTTATGTTGACAATTAATTGTAATCCTTTTGTAAGTGACATATTTAGTATATTTTGAATTAGAATTTGAAATGAGATAAATATTCATAAATATTTTTCTAGGATTATAATATTTTAATATTTTATAGATTGGAAAAAAAACAACATACTAAATATTAAAATAACGTGCACAAACATCTTGAAATCTTTCGAGATTAATTAAAATAATATTCATAAAATCAAACTTCATATACGTGGGACAGAAGCTCCCACTTTGGTTTAATGCTTTAAAAATATTAACATCAGTATCCTCTTAAAAGCATATGCCGACATTGTCTTACCTTAAAGTGCACTTATGTTTGTGTTCAAATTTTTTACTCTTTTAACGGAAAGTTGCAAGGTCCGTTATTCTAATATCTTCTCCAAAATATAGTGATATTTTATGGTAAATGCAATTGTAAAGTTTCACAAACGATTAGAGTTCTGTTCAAATAATCTCATCGGTTAAATATACATTCGAGAACAATGAGTTGAAATTAAAACAAAAACAAAAATAAAGAAAGAAAATAGAATCCTAGAAAAATATATGAAAAAAAAGATGAAAAAAAACTGTCATTTTTATAGTAGTAGATGATAAAATGTTACGAGACTTGGTTTTTCAAAAACTTCAGAAGTTCTATAATTAATTATAATTAAAAGAAAAAGAAATCGTAAAAAACTTTTTGTATTGCTTCTCTTTATTGTTATTGATAATCAATATAATATTTATAATTAATTATCTTTTTTTAAAAAATGATATATATAAGAATTACTTATTGTAAAATTTATAATTATTTATTAATGATATATTTATAAATTTATAAATGAAATAAGTGATGAATTTATATTTTATTTAAATTATTAAATTACATTAAGAAAACGTGGGTGAGCGTTAATTAAGCATTCATTTTCTAATTTAAAAGTAGATAATTTAATAAGAGTGAAATTATTGGTAGAATTAATTGCAAGTGTCATAGCATGTAAATTTCAAAATTGATAAACGAGCAAAATAGTTTAAATTTATTTTTTTTTTTCTAAGATTGCTCATTTTTAGTATATTACACATATATATTTTTTGAAAAGTTCTTTTTTTTTTTTTTTTTACCTAATTTGATAGATTATACCAATTTTAACCCTAAATGTTTAACTCCACCAATTTAAACCTTAAAGACTGATTGGTTGTATGCATTTTAATCCAAAACATTAAACTTCATCCATTTGTATCTCCAACTTAGATAATTGTATTAAATTTGATAAAATATGTCAAGTTTGATAAATCAGACAAAGTTTTAAGATCAAAATTGATTTTTTTTCTACTAGCAATAATTTATAAACATTACCTCTGACTTAAATTTTGTAAAAAATATTATATTGTACACAATTAATAGTTTCTCGAGTGATAACCATTAGTTGATAAAACATCTAATATTATTATCTTAGCAGGTAAATAATTTGATCCCCTCAAATAATTATAAAACTAAAAAGCGATCCATAAAAAACAATAAACATCATGTGAATTCATGCACGTAATTATTTTTTTTATGTCATTGATAAAAACAATAACAATTTCAAATAATTAATGTATAAATGATGAAAAGTAGAATGTTAGTATATATATTTGTGTTTTAAAAAATGTTACTAATAAATCTCAAAACTTTGGTTTAATAAATGATTTTTTTTTTTTAGTGTCGTGAGAGTTTTCGAATATTTAAAAGTACTAAGAGGTTTCCCAATTCTTAATTTTGTATAGAATTCATATTTTAATTAACTTTTAAATTTGATTGATCTTGATAGTACGAACATTATGCCAGTCGAGCTATGCTCTTGTTGGCACAAATTTCCTAATTTTTTAGTTAAAAAAATACAAATTTATTGAGGTGAAACTCTACCAGTTTCAAGTTCAAGAAAAACGAGAGAATTTTTAGAAATTTAAAAAATTTTGGTTTTTTTTCCTCGAAAATATTAGTAAAAAGTAGATAGAAATTTAAGATATTTAGATGTGGAAGTAATATTTATAGGCATAATTTTCAAAAATTAAAAATAAAAAAAATTAAATAGTTACCAAATTAGGTTTTGGTCTTTAGTTTTTTTTATCAAACAAGTCGTTTCTCAAAAATGATAAACTGAAATAGAAAACAGTAAATGATAACATTATCAAATGCCCTTAGTTTTTTAAAATTAAGCTTATAAACACCTTTCCACTTCTAAATTTATTGTTTTGTTATCTACTTTGTACCAATGTTTTCAAAACTAAACCAATATCTAAAACAAAAAAGTACATTTTAAAATTTATTTTTGTTTTTTAAATCTAGTTAAGAATTTAACTATTGTACATTATAAAATTACAAATCACCATAAGAAATTGAAAGAAAATAGTTTAAATGAGTATAATTCAACTGACATGAAGTGTCATCAATCTCAAAATCAAAAGTTCGATTTTTTATTTGAGTGAAATAGTATTTAAGAACTTATGTTACACAATTCTCAAAGTTTTCAATTAGATATATGATTAAATGAAATAATTTTTTAAGAAAGTTAAGACAGAATTAATAAAAGAAACAAAGAATATAAATATAAAAGAAAAGAAAAGAAATGAGAGAGAAGAGATAGTAATATAGTTTAAGGTGAGAAAAGGTAGACATGCGAGGAGTGGCGATGAAGCAATGAAATGCACAGAATCCCAAGTGCGTCGAAATAGGAAACAAAACAACATTTTTGATCTGTCAAAATTCCATTTTTTTTTTCTTTTCTTTTTATTTTCAACACAAGTAATGATGAGTTTGTGGATTATTTTTTTCACTAAATTAACATAATGGGATTCAATACTTTATTGTTATTTATTTATTTATTTTTATTTATATATAATTAATCATTTTCTTAAGTCTTCAATTCATGCATCACCGCTCCATCATATCATATAATATACATATTCACATTAAGTAGTTTAAAAAATTCCATAACTCGAAAAATTCGATCGACTCAACTTAATCGGTATGATTTACATCGTGAGAGAAGTAAAATATTATTTTCTTCATCGTACTCATAGTATTAAATTTTCATCGATATGTCGATATTTCTATATTTCCATAAGTTCAATATTAAGAAGAATCCATGAAACATAAAAATTAAGTAACAAAATATCACCAATATAAATATATTATATATAATAGACGTATTAACTTGTTTAAAAATTATGTAATATTGATTTACTAATTTAAATTTATTTTTTTAATTTTTTGTTTTTATAATTTTTCAAGATATATCCATAGAAATCGATATTTCCATTGGAACTTTCGTAAAATTAATATCTCGATATTTTTTTTTTTTTTTATCAAAATTTATATTTTAAAACTTGGTTGTATGGTGGATTTCATTATATTTTAACTTGTATGTTTTTAACTAAGTCTAATCTCTATTATTTTAATTATTCTTAAATTTGTGTCCCTATTTTTTTTTTTTTTTTTTTTTTGCAAATTTTAAATTTAATTCTTCAGACTACTTTTTTAAAATTAACTAAATAATAATAATATTTTTATGCATGAAATTTCTATGAAAGGTTCCGAATAAAAATATACTGATATTATATTCATGGGTCTTTTAAGTTATTTGGAATCAATGGATATTGTATCAGAAATACTTATTATTTTAAAAACAATATTTTCATTTGTACGTCAAAATTGCTAAATTAGTAAATTACCATTTTTTATATATATTCCACAAAAACCAACCGGTGAGAAGGGTCCTAGGTGAAAAACCATGAAAATAGTATGATATATAAATTCATTAATTTTGAATGTAAGAGTGTTAGAAAATATTCACTGTGCTTATTTATTTTGAAAAAATTTATTTCTACTTTTGAGTTTTGAAAATTGTTTTAAAGATGTTATTAGATTTTTTCCATTCGTGTGACACTTAATATGTAAAAATTAAAAGATACGCATGACATCATACACAATATCTTTCATATAAATTCGTTGAATTGATGTTAAAAAAAAAAAAAAAATCTAACAATACATAAAGTCATATACACTTTCTAATTTGTATACATTATCTTCATCTTCCATAGATAAACAAAATCATATACACTTTCTAATTTTTATACATTAGTTGCGGCATTTTTAAAAAAAAAACATAAAATCTCAAATTTCGTAAAAATGAAACATTACGTCATGTAGAGGCATAATTAAAAAGGGGTTTTCAAAAATAGAAAAATAAGAGAAACCATTTACATAAAATAACAAAATTTTAATATTCTTTTATAGAGGTCGATAGAGACGGATAGAAGTTTATTAATATCTATCATAGAAATAGTTGCCACTGATAAACGCCAATAAAAATCTATAAGTGTCTATAGTTTTTTTTTTTTTTTTTTGTTATTTATGTAATAATTTAATATTTTTTTCTATTTGTAAAAAATTTTCTAATTAAAACATACTCCAAGATTCAAAATTTTTGGTATAATTTAACCAAAATATTCATGAAATACAGCCTATGAACGTAAAAATCTATAAGTGTCCTATATTTTTTTTTTTTTTTTTTGTTATTTATGTAATAATTTAATATTTTTTTCTATTTGTAAAAAATTTTCTAATTAAAACATACTCCAAGATTCAAAATTTTTGGTATAATTTAACCAAAATATTCATGAAATACAGCCTATGAACGTAAAAAAAAAAAAAAGAATCATTCAATATATTACTCTTTCTAATAATGATATCAGAATGGAACTCCGATTTACAAAAGATCTGAGCTCACACACACACAAAAAAAATGTTTAGAAAAAAATCATCATACTGCTTCAATTTGGATTTGAATCATTTGATTGATTGGTTGATTACATTCTTAATAATAGGATTAAATTTATTAATATTTTCCTATCAATGCGCTAAATCTATATTTAGAAACTATATTAAAATAAAATAAATTAATTAAGAAACTATTGGATGCGGGCATGTGTATGGTACGAGGTTCTAACCGTCCACGTGTCAAATGATCAAGTGGGGTGATGATTGAATCAGATAATGGAGAGTGTGGGACCCACTAAAAGGATGTGGGCCCCATCCGATTTGTGCACCAGACCCACGGCCACGGCTGCATTTACACTTCTCACCCACATTTTATTAAATTATTATATATAAATATAATGTACGTTGGCAGGTGTGAAATTAAATTAACCATATTAAATGCCACACCTCCAAATATACCCATAATAATAATAATAAATTTTTTATTATATCATTTTTAGTCTCCAAACTTTCGTTTGTGACGATTAAATCTCTATACTTTCAATGTTGTGACGGTTTAATTTCTAAACTTTAATACATAACAATTTGATATTTGTACTTTTAAATTTGTAACAATTTAGTTCTTAAAAACTTTATTATTTTATGATGTAGATTTTGTATTATATACAAATATCGAGTCTCTAATTTGTTTATCGGCTTATTTATACAAAAAAATTTATTAAATCCCAACACTAATTTTTATGATAGGGACTACATCGTTACAAATTTTAAAGTACAATAACTAAGTTATTACAGATTGAAATTCATTACTAAATTGTTACAAAATTAAAAGTACAGGGACTAAATCGTTACAAATCAATATTTACGGACTAAATTATTATATTATGAAAGTTTATGGACGAGAAATTATTTTTAACCTAAAAACCTTTAGTATTAGAAACGTATTCTCATAAAAAAATAAACGTACAAGTATTTTAGCCCACGTGTAATTAATTAAAATTATAGGAGGTATTAATAATGAAAATTATAGTAGTTTAACACAACTTCTGTAAAAAGTCGATATTTTTAGTTTTTTTTTAATAATATAAATATATTTTTAAAGGTTACTTTTGATTATCTAGCTAAACATTATAACAACTTTGAAAAATACACTCAATAGACTACTTCTTGTCCACTCAATAATATTCCAAACTCATCTTAGTATATATCTAATAATCAACTTGAGAGTTAGATATATAAATACATTTTTAATTAATTTGAGAACAATTGAATTATATGATATTTATAAATAGTTTAAAATAATATTTTAATCATAAATCTATTTTATGGAGTACTAAGTTTGAATCTCTTATCTCATATGTGATAGTAAGAATGTAAAAACTAATATACTATTATAATTTGATTCGATCTTGATTAAATTTGTATGAAAATTGGTACTTTATGTTCACTGTTTATATATATATATATATATATATGCCTCTCCATGCTTGTTTCATTTTAGGGTCTATACCTCTCAATGCATCAATCAAGTATGTTGAAATTAATTATTCAATTAAATTAATGACAGAGAAAGTTCTTATGTTTATTAACTTGATCTCTCAACGTATGGTTACGACTCTAAAAGTAAAATCCAAACATATCTAATAAAGACCAAAACATGTTACTTTATAGAATATAGAGTTTGAACTCTCACACTATATTGTACATAAATAAAATAAAATATTTCTTCAAATTATAAAATCGTGTAAACAAAAAATTAACATTAAATTTCAAAACTTTAAACGACTTCAAAATATATGAGATAATTACAACTAGACCAAATTAAATAACAAAATTGTAGCGTTAGAGAATGTTTTATTGATATATGTAATATCAGGAAGCCAATTACACGAATTAAAAGGTTCCAAAATGAGACTATAACAATCTCTATATAAATAAATAAATAATATTCTACTTCTTACTATTGAAATACCCATCAATAAGTTGCTATATTCGTTAAGATGTTGATAAAATAACCGTCGATATCCATAAATGAGAGACATTTATCACATATTAATCTTAATATTATTAACTAACTTAATTTGAAAGTAAAATTAATTTTGTTTATTTAATAAAACAACTTAATTACTGATTTAAATAAATGGTATAAATTTATTCATTTACAAAAATACAAAAAAAATAAAATTGAAATTATGAATTATCCTATGAGAGGAAAGATTTAGGAAAGAAACATTTTAGAAATGTTATTAAGAAAAGATAAGTAGTAATAATTTCCCTCCGACACACTCTCAGCTAAGCTTTGGACTCCGTATTGTTGTAATATATATTAGTATATATATATATATATATTTTCCTTTGCCAAAAAAGTAAAAATAAATAAATAAATAAAAGAAAATTACGTTACGTGTTGCTTGCCTTTCTCAATCCATTTATCACGTGCGTCTCACGTGTCTTCCACCAACTGAAATTCTCTCTCTTCCTTCCCTCAACTTAATGAAACCAAGAGACTGCCCAAAAAAACTGACCGCTCATTTACACCATTTACACTCTTTCCCTCTCCTCCATATTTTTTCCTCTCTCTCTCTAAAACTAGCAAATTTACTGCAATGGCATCTCCGCCGCCGCCACCATTGCCGGACGATTTTGGAGGCTCTGTCATTGATTATGTTTCATCTTCTCCTCCTCTTCCTCCGACACCGGCCGCGAGTCACTCTTCTTCGCTGAAGAATCTGAGTCCGAGCATCTTAATCATTCTTACGATTCTCGCTTTTACCGCTTTTGCTTCGGTCATTCTCTGCCTTGTTCTTCGGTACCTTAACCGGCGTTGTCTTCTCCGCCTCTCTGCTGTGCCGGGATCGTCATCGTCGTCGGCTGTTTCTAGTCGCCGCATCATTCCGGCAGAGCAAAATGCGGTTCGATGTACTAATTCCTTTTCTCCGATCGAAACCCTTCCTCTGTTTTCTTTCTCCTCCGTCACGCGCCGTTCTTCCACTGCTGCCGCCGATTGTGCTGTTTGTTTGTCGAAATTTGAGGCGGAAGATCAGCTTCGTCTTCTTCCGCTTTGTTGTCATGCTTTTCATGCTCAATGCGTCGATACTTGGCTTCAATCGAATCAGAGTTGTCCTCTTTGTCGCTCTGCTATTTTCGCCTCCGAATCTGATGTAATGAAGGCATCTATGGCTTCCTACGCGGCCGAAGGTCGCGCCGGAGACAGTTTTAGGCTCGAGATTGGCAGTATTAGCCGCAGGCAGGCTCCTTCTGACTCTGGTGAAGGAAGGCGATCCTATTCGATAGGATCATTCGAATATTTCGTGGAAGAAGATTCAGAAGTTAACTTCACTAATGCTCACCGGAGGAGCGTCTCTGATAAGGAGGACGTTGAAGCTCCTGTATCAGCTGCATCGGTAGAGCGAAGCCTAGCGGCGGAAGTGGGCTCCGGAAGAAATTGGCTGAAGGACTACGTGGATAGACTCTCCAATTCGGTATCATCTCGTGCACTGTCTTTCCGAGGCTCCGGCAGATTCTTCACCGGAAGTAGTCGACGGAGTGAGGTGACCATCGGCGGAGAATGGGAACAAGAGAACAGCCGCGTCGGCGAGGAAATAAGCGAGCTATTCCGATGGTTTTCAGGAGTATAATCGTAATTACATATAATTAACCCTAAACTCTACACGGCAGAGGATTTGCAATTTTTGGAAATTGGGTAATGGCCGGCCGATGGTACGCAAAATTTTCTTTTGCCTTATTGAACACGGACGGTCAAGATTCCTCTTCTTTTTGATCCTTTTGATTATGTCAACGGCTGAGATTAAAGCTGGTAATCCTGTGAATATATAATTTCACGATTTTACACCAAAATATTATTTTGTTGGCATTTAATCAAAAAGCTGAAAAAGATTGCTGAGATTTTTCTGTTCCTTCTTTCCTACAACCTCGTTTTGGCTTGGATTAAAGTAAATAAAAGTTTCCCATCGTGGCATTGAAGCTAATAAACTCATATTTTTAAAAAATATATATATTCCGTTCCCTATTTATTTATTTATTTTTCAAGTTTATATGAACTTATGTTGCAATTATTCATGAATTTTTACTGTATTATAAACGAATTATGGTGTAAAATCTTGTTGATATGTAATGAATGATTTTGTGGGAATCATTGCTTTGCTTGTTTGTTGAAATTGTTAGCCAAAAAAAGAAAAGAAAAGAAGGAAAAAATAGGAAAGTGAATTGCTGAAAATAAAGAGGCCAAGATTATAGGTGCCTCTCGAGCTTTCTGAGATTCTTGCTACTTGTAAGAGGTAAACAAAATCTCTCTCTCTCTCTCTCTTTCTTTCTTTGGGTTTTGATTTATTTCTCCATTGTTTTTCTTTTTGAGAATGTGCCCTGTTTGTTATGATGAATTATAGGTCTTATTTGTGAATACAAGAAGACTCATTGTTCTTGTTTCTTAACAAATAGGAATATTCTTCAGGCTACTTTTTTCATGGAAAAAGAATTTTAGTTTCTTTAATTTTCTAAAAGAAAAAACTGTCCATCAAATACTTTAAACATATATTATCAAATGTTGTAAAATAGTTTTTAATTGGTTAAATTACAAGAAGTTTATAAAATGTTTGGTAGGTTTATGAACTACCAATTTTGTATTTAATAAGTGACCGATCTATTTTATTTAAATTTTATGTCTAATAAACCCCCAAGTTCAAAACTAAATTGACTAAATTTGTAATTTTAAAAATTTACCGTTTCTAATCCTATGACATTTCATGTTTCTAGATCTAAGTAGGAGATTTGAAATCTATACTTGCCACTTAATAAAAGAAAATTGAAAGTTCTTTTATTGAGAAATAGGGGAAGAATAATTTTAACCTATTATAATAATTATTATGGGTTGTATGTTGTCAATTAAATTAAATTTATTGACCAACATGAAACTTATACAGTCGATTTGAGGTTAGATATTCGATTCATCATCTCACATATTGTTAAAAAAAAAAAAAAAAAAAAAAAAAATCAGCATTGTAGAAATTTCTCTCTCGATATAATTCCAAAAGAAATTAATTAGAAGTAGAAAATAAACCAAGTACATTATTCGAATAATGAATAAAGTAAAAATATGTATTATATTATATGGTTGACAAATTTGATGTCAATGGGGGAGTTTGGTTGAAAGCAGAAAGTAAAATAGAAGTCACATCTCATCCACTTATTCTGCTATAAGCCATGTGAGATTGGGTTTCCAAATTTCCTAATGGGAAATGGCCTTCTTACATTAAAAAAGAATAAAGAAGTTTTCATATGGTGTTTGATTGGATTTGGAAATTTCTAATTTGTGAAAACAAACAGGTCACACAATCAAATGAAATGTTTTTTTTTTTGGGAACACAAATTTTATTGTTTATTAAAGCAAAATAATAATAATAATAATAATAATAATAAGTGGGAAAATGAATGTTTGGTGACTGGTTTTTTAGAAGTTAAAGGGGGAAAAAGTAGTTGAATTGGGACAGTTAGTTTGGATTTGGAAAACAATACAAGCTGGCTACCTGTTTTTCCTCTGCAAATACCACAGCTTCCAATTTCCTGTTTTTCTGTCTCTCCCTCTTATTTATAATCCCAAAAATGGAGTTTCTATTCTCAACAATTATAATATATCCCCATTCCTTTAAAAAAAAAAAAAAAAAAAACCCTAAAGTTGAAAGAACATTTGTGCAATCTAGAAGTTTGAAATTCATGCAAATTTAGACCTCGTTGGATAATAATTTCATTTTTGAAAATTAAGTCTATTTCCTCCTTTTTTTTTTTTAACAATAATTTACATATTTATTAAGTACAATGGTTGAATCCTTAACCAAATTCTAAAAAGAAAACAAAATTTCAAAAACTACATTTTTTTAGTTTTCAATTTTTGGTTAGTTTCTTAAGCTACTAGTAAAAAGTAAATAATAATAAAGAAATTTATTAGTAAAAATAGTGTCTATAAGTTTAATTTTCAAAAACAAAAAACAAAAAACAAAAAACCAAATATTACTAAATGGGACTTTAATTTTCTAAATTAGTTTTTCTTTTCAATGATTAATAACATAAAATTAGTGATTTTTTTTTTTTTAAAACATCATTTTTTTTAAATGCACGTCTTTTTCCAGCACACTTCAACTACAAAAAATAATAATAATAGTAATAACAATAATAATAATAAATAAATAAATACATAAATCAACGATGCATCTAAAGATATATATATATATATATAATTTCATCTAAATTCTAAACTTGTTTTTGGTATTCCAAAACCTACGATAAAATAGAATAATAGGAGAAACAAAAGAATATATTTTAGAATGTAGGACCCAAATGCCAAGATTGGGTAATCCTATCCATTAGATGAATTTGAATACGTTGAAAAGGATGACTAAATACCTCCAGAAATGGTACCGGTATCAGTGACGTCATCTTTCCGGTGGTTGTGTTTGCTCCAGCAGTCACAATTATCCAATCACATTTTGACAAATTTATAAGTAAAGTTGCAGATGTTTAAATTCATAATTAGGGATGTTTGTGAATCAAGTATAATTGAGGTTATTATTATTATTATTATTATTTTTAGATAGGACCATTATCCAATAATGTATATAGAACCAAAAAAAAAAAAAAAAAGGAAAAGAAAAGGAGGTTGTATGATGAACAAATCCACATGCAAATAAAGTAATTAAGTCAATTGGGGGAATTTCGTATATATTATAAATAAGGAACCACGCAAATTATAAACCACATAACTAACATTAAGAATTTGTTAGATCTGAGAGATTTGACTTGGATTTTGTTAATCGTTTTACACAACCACATGAATCATGGTTTTGATCTTTTGTATTTGAAAAGTTCTAAAATAAAATTACCTGCCTAATCACATTACTTTTTTCGATCAAATCATTACTAAAAGGATAGACTTTTATGAAGAACAAACAAAAATTAAAGGGGGGTTTTGACTGATGATTTTGAGAGGTAAAAGACTTTTACTATATAACTATTTTGTATTTTGTTTTTAATTTTCTGTTTTAAAAACTTAAGCTTACATACACTTTAAAAAAAAAATGATTTATGATTTTTCTTTTTTTCGAAAATTAAACCTATAGATATTCCTTGAACCTTTAAATTTCTTACTTAGTAATCTATTTTTTTTTTACCAATAATTTAAAAAATCAAGAAAAAGTTTGTTTTTGTTTTTAAAATTTAACTAATAATTCAATTATCGTACTTAAGAAATATGAAAATCATTCTAAAAAATAGAGAGGGCTTAGTTTTTAAAAACAAAAAACAAAATGGTTATCAAACGAAGCCTTAATTGTTAGGTTAAATTATTATCAAACATAGGGACTATGTATGAAGTCTTATCAAATCATAAGAACTAAATTCTAACTTTTAGAACCATAGGAACTAAACTCTAGCTTCTTCCAAATCATAGAGACCAAATTCGTAACTTAACCTTATTATTATTACTTAATTTTTAAATTATACAAAGAAATAAATTTTATTCATTTATTTTTTATTTTTTATGAAAGAAAACTATCATAACCAAAATTAAAGAGAGACATTAGCCCCTATAAAAGTAGGGTCATAGGACATGATCCCTACAAATTGAAATTAAAGAACCCACATGAGAAATAAGGTTTATTGAGTCATGTTACTTAGGTGTGGTGAGATTCAACCACCAAAATTTATAGAGCTATGAGATTAGCAAACTATTCATAAATCAATAGTAGACTCAACTTCATAAACCTAGACTATACAAACTTTAACCTATATAGACAGTTTGAAAGTTACATTTCAAAAAGGTTTTATATTTTCTAGGATGGAAAAATGTAAAAGAAATATTTGCATAACTATTTCATTCTTGTTTTTCTTTCAAGGTTGAGTAATTTTTTTAAAAATAATATTAGGTATTCTTCCTAATGAGAATAACTAACATCTTTATACAAGTCACACAGATCAATAAAAACATAAATGAATTTCAGATAATGCAGAAGCAATAAGCAAATGACAATCAGGAAAGAGAACTGATCTGAGTGAAAACAATTGATGTGAATCTGCATTGTAGTGTTGGAGGAAGCTTGTCTACTCAACCACAGCTAACAAATCACCAGCTTTACAGAAGCAGTGCTTAGCATCTGTGCCCAAATCCACCTGAACAAACCACCACCACCAACATTCACAATCAATCTATTACAACATATTATATAATTGAGGGGGGATTCATCATCAAAATATTGAATGTGTTCGCCAATCTGAACATAACTCGCAATCACCATCCTAGAGGTTGATGGTTTCATATTTACATATATTGGTTGTGTTCAAATATACATTTGTTTGTCACATGCGTAACAATGAATAACAAAGTTATAACTGTGCTACCAACAATTCTAACTACTTAGCAGTCTTTTAAGAAGCCCACCCGAGTGGTATGTGCCTAAGCACAAGGCGCAAGACTTGAGCTTGGGATTCTTTCATTATTATTAAAAAAATAGTAATAATTAGGATTTTTCCTTCTTCATTCATTTGAAAAAAACAAAATCAAATTTACCAAGTCTAAATGTAATTTTGTTTGTGTTCAGGGTTTTTTTTTGTCTACTTCAATTACGTTTTCTTCTTTATGCAGTAATTTTATATACAATGAGCTAAAAAAAGAGCCCACACTTTTTTTTTTTTTTTTTTTGCGCGTTACGGTTAAGCTCCGGAAGACTGTAGCCCTTTATTGTGCCTTGATTTTTTTAAAAAAAACTACGTAAAGTAAAATTAAGAGGCTATGATGTTTTCATCCCATGATTTAACATGTTAGAAACCACATTAAATTCATTGTTTTCGTTTCGGAATCCGAAATGAAGAGAAGTAGAACATGTATGCAGGGAAAGCAGAAAATTGAACATGAATAGACTTCATGACATGAGTGGGAGGGTCAGCTAACATACACGATACAAGTTAGAAGATAAAAGTTCCAAGGATGCATAGCCAAAAGTAGCCAGCTTGACAAACATTTTTCCTAGAAACATATCTAGTACTTATGGCCCTGCAGCTAGAGTCTTGATATATTTTTCTAACGAGGCACTAATGACCATCTTACATCAATCGCATATACAATAAGAATGACAGTATTCAGCGAAATACTTGATATCCCCAAGAAATTAGCTTATAGGCAAAATGCTAAACATTAGAAACTTATGCCATAAATATAATTTTAGTATATTCAAAGTTGTAAGGATGTAATTGTTTAGGACAATTGTTCAAACGTTAAAATAAAAGTATGTAATTCAAACCTTTCCTCTAACCAGTTGAGCTATGTCAATTTTTTGACACCCTTAATAATCAAAGATATATGGTTAAAAACCTACATCTGCCTGCATTCTTAATTGCAGCACAGTTGTAGTAACCAATATATAATTGTGAAGGAAAATTGGACCATACAATTGATAGAATATTGAAGCCAATAAGATAACTCCACCAAACTAAACAACTTACCTCATAAGCATTCATGTCGGATAAAAGAACCTGCAAGGTAGTAGACATTTGCTCCTCTTAGACAAAAACAAATCCCAAAAGTTTGCATGATAATAAGAGTGGATTTAGCACGATTTTGGAAAATAAATAATGTTCTAAGCTAACTAGCCAAATAGCTAAAAAAACATGTTTAGGGCATTTGGATTGCGAGAAAAAAGTGTTTTTCAAAAAACTCATTTATGGTTGCTAAATGCTCTATATTTTTTTTTTTAAATGACTTATTTTTTAAATTAAACACTTGAAAATGCATTCCAAATACAAAGTTACTTAGCTGCAAGAGTTTTTGAAAATTTTAAAAGCGCTACAAAAACCATTTAAAAGTACAATCTAAAAGTGCTTATTAAAAAAACTGCTTCCCTTAATAAAAGCACTAACAACTCACCATTACTTGAGAAAAACCAAATTTATGGAACAAAATTACAGCTTGAAAATTAGCTAAATTAAAATCCTCAATTACCTTCTTTCCAGGTGCAATATCATTTCCTCCAACGTCTGTTCCAACGGATAGAATCTGACAAAAACATAATATGGATTATCAAACACATTCTGTCACAGGAATAAATACAGAGAAAATTGCAACTGTAGTAGAAGGATTTTCCTCACCTCTCCCACAAGATATCGCTCAAATTTGACAGCTGATTTAGGCAGCAAAACTCCACCAGCTGATTTCTGCCGCAGTATAAAATATGTCAAATTTTTGGAACTTGTTACAGTTTTCAATCCATCAAACAACTTCTACGAGTTACAGAATTCGAAACATTCATTCGCCATTTTTGTTGAGCGTAAGCTTACCTCAGGAAGCTCCTCAAGACGGACGAGAACTCTATCAGCTTGAGGAACCACCTGAAATCCACAAGCATAAAAGAATGTCAAGAATAAGAATGGAAATCAAGTCCACGAGTTCAATAACACATAAGAAAGAAAGGACGGAAAAAAAATCTCAAAACGCAGAAGAGATTTCGGGAGAAAAAGAGAGAAAATTACTTTCGCAGGCTCCAATTTCTTAGAAATTGCGCTGACTTTCAAAGTGCTACTTCGCAATCCTCCTATCCAAAACTCAAGAAGAAAAATCATCCAGAAATTCAGAAGACGGACTGCGACAGAAATTGATCGAGAAAAGAAAATGCAACAATCTATCAATGGAGTTACTCCTCAGCTTACCGATTATTAGTCGCCGTGCAGATACGGAAGGTGAATTAGGCCTGTTGATAGAGAGTTTTGGCACTGTGACGAACGTAGACGCCATCGCCATGAATCTAGACGAAGAAGCAAAGCTCTGAGTGAATCGAATGAGGTGAGCGGGAGAAACGTTTTCGCGAGGTAAGAGAAATTCTAGAGCCTTCTTAATTCTAACGAACTACAAATTAGAAGTGAGGACCAAAAGCTGAAGTGGCAGACTGTTAGGTTCAACCTAAGGTCATATTGGTACGAGTATTTTTGGAGTTCTAAAAAGTAAAACGTGTCTTGTTAAGAGTGGACAATATTATACTATTTTAGAGATCGATCGAGTTTTTGATGTCCTCATCGATACAACGAGATTTTGTAGTTTTGCTTTGATGTTAATATTCATATGCCAAACCGAGCATAATTTAATTAGCATACCAGTGTCTTAGTAATAAAAAAGTATGTGGTTTGAATCTCATATCCTTAATTGTACTTTAAAAAAATAAATCATAAGCTATGAAATTGTAGTATTAAGAAGTCAATAATTAGAAATGGACAATTTGAGAAAGATTTTGTAGTTCGAGTTTATATATAATTTAGTTATTATATATTTATTTATATCTCGGGATAAATTTCTAATTGAGATAAATTTATACAAAAAGTAAAAAATGTCAAAAGTGTTTGAAAATTCACTTTATTTATATATATTTATTTATACTGTATTTAAAATGTAAGGGAATAAAATTGATCAAAATGTAAAACTCATAATAAGATGGTCGAAAATGAGATGAGATTGTATGTATCATACAGCGAAAAAGTATCAATGTCTGAATATCGGTCGAGAATAGATTACTCGAACGAATGTGATGAAGAACATGGATGGTATAAAGTGGTAAATTGCCTGTTTTGCATGTTAATACTCGAACGAACAAAATAATAAAGGAAATGTCCAATTTCGAGAGGATTTGACGTGACTCCGAGCAAACGACATGTTGATTCATCCATTTCTGCAGCTGCAATGCAGAAAGATGCCTTTACTATTGAATTATGAAACTGATCCTGATGGAATGAAGATTCAAAGAGAAGACTAGGAACAAAGAACAGCCCAACTTTTTGCTGCAAGTTCAATAATTTCAGATGCCCATATTTTTTGAGCAACTAATGTGTGACATAAACAAGTACAGCACTAGTATATTCTACATCTGCAAGAGTTGTGCAACACTAAATAAATGGGAAGAAAGGGCTCATCAAGTGCTAAACTAACTCTATATAAGCCGATTTCATTGTCAAAAGGCAAGAATTGAACGCATCAACCGAACTCTAACCGAAATTAATGATGTCAAAGTCAAAACTCAAACAGGCGCAACTCGACCATTCCTTCTTTCCTTTGGGGAGAATACCAGAAAACAGCTTTGCCTGATTGAAGAAGCCTAAATGAATAATTTAAGCTGTATATTGTGTTCTCGATATGGGGACCGTGCTTGCCAGAGGCAGAATCGAGCATAAGCCTGGAATCTACACGGAAGACAATCGGACCAGCGACCTGCAGATAACATTTCTTCTTAACATCATTCATGTCTTTTGAAGCGTGGTTTAAATAAATGAACTCTTATCTTGAGTTTTAGTTTGTGAACTGATATTTTCTATATGAATAGGGACCTGAACTGGTATCACAAAGCTAAAAGATACTTTTACCTGTTGTTGAAAGACCAAATTGAGTCTGGGGGAAGATTTTGATCTCTCAAGATCATCAACAGATTTCTTGAAACCACGAAAAACTCTTTTGGCAAACCCTGAAGCTGATGAAATATCTAAACGAGCATCTATCCTCGTAAGGTCACCAAATTGCTTTTTAAATCTCCCATGTTGGAAAGTATAGCAAATCGAACCAAAAAGATCAGCATTCAATGGACTTCTTTTCTTATGGCCCATAGTTAAGTTTCCATCTCCATTGGACCCAGCCGTGTCGTTGCCTCCAAACCAAGAGCTAAAAGTGCCACCTGATGTGCAAACACTAGATATGAAACAAGCAAGCTATGATGTGTATTTTGAAATAACGCTTTTGAATTGTCGTGCATGTAGAGGGTCAGAGAGGAGTAGGACACACGCATATAGTGGAAACCAAAATTTAGAAAGCGGTAGACCAACCGATGATTCCAGATATGGCAGCATGAGGTTCTTTAAGGCGCACGTCATATGATGGCTTCCAATACCATTCCCTCTTGTCTGTCTTCTCTATCAAGTCTTGCTTCCTTTCTTTTACCCTCCAAAGGTACCTGTTCTTTTCAAAAGAGAATGCAGCCTTTGCACATAATCCAGGCATAAGAGCAAGAGGTGGATCATTGCTATTGGTAGAATTAAGAGCACGGGGAATGCCACCATTCTTATGCAACCCAACTCGGTATCGCAACCCAGATTCGGACTTAAGAGATGAAAGATCCAAAGATATAGACTCGGGCACATCCCAATACTGACCTTTATGATCAATAAAGAGCTCTGGCCAAGCCGCATCCACGTTTATATCATGATGAGGAAGCTGCAGACAAAGGTGGCAAGCAATAAGGTTTCTGAATACAATTAAAGGAAAATAAAGCAAGCAAAAAATTTTCACTGAATTGAAGTAGCAATATAATTCAATCTTTTGCAGTCAGGCAAAATAAGTGTCTGCTATGGAACGATATAATCCTTAAAATGTTTCAAATGCTAAATATAATGCTGACTTTAAAAAAACAATAATTTGAAGCTTAAGAATTTTAGGACATGTAGCTTACCCAGCAAATATAAAATGTAAACACCAAAATGAGTATGACTCAACTGGCATAGTATTTGTACTATTAACCTAAGTTCAATTCTCCCAGGCCACATATTGTCAAAAAAAAAAAAAAAAGGTAAAATGCATACCAAATATCAGCCCTTCATAATTTTTATTATTTAAAGAACCTGATGAAAAGCATCTCTCTCTCTTTTCCTATAGTTATCATTTAATGTAACTTAGATGACTACACTGGTCACCTTGTGGTAAAACATCGCTTTGTGGCGACACCCTTTCCTCTCACCATGCGCTTCTGTGCTGACATATACAGATGAAAATGGATTAGGAGAAAACTGAGAGCATAGTCCATACGTATAGAGTGACTTGTCCAGAAACTGTCTAGCAACATCTTTCAAGACAGGGAGCTCAAGGCTGTCCGCAGCAGAAAGTTCAGCTTTTATAGAAGATATCAGTTTCTTTGGACGAAATTGGCCAATCAGTCCAACCCACCTAGAAGTGTAAAGATTCCATAAGATAATACATCTGAAATTTGCGAAATCGATTGCAAATGAAATCTAAACAATGTCAGAGGTAAATAGTCATGTTGGACTTTTTTCCTTCAAAAAAAAATTTGTTTAGACGAATGAGAAAGCCAAAATTTCAATTCTCTGTGAAAATACCAATGCTGAAACCAGAAGGACATGTGATTGAAGGCCACAATTAGTGGATGTATGTCCTAAGAAACATTTCGAGAATGAAGGACTTAAATTGTAAGTTATCATTGGTGTGACCAAATTATAAAGCTAAGGTGAAGTTAGGAAAACAAAACTTAGGTCTGCATAGAAACAGGGTAATATCTAAGGTATGGTTTTGGTTTTGGTAAGTGAAATATGGTAGTTTGGAATAGAGAAGAACACTCTCCAATGATCCCTAACCCCTTTCTTCATGAGTAACATTGGGTTCTGTCAGTATGTTCATCATGAGTTGATAATCTGATAGTAGAATAATGTTTGTAAATATGTAAGCAACTTAATTGTGATGGAACAAAGTATAAATAATTAAACGACAAAATTAAGCCTTGTTTGATAACCATTAGGCCTATAATGCCAAGAAAATTTCAAAGAAGCAAACAAGATAAAATATACACTAGAAGTATGGAACTGAATTAGGGTGTAACATTACTAATTGAAAACTGCAAGTAAATTTAAGCACTGAAAACACCAGGAATCAACATTATCAATGACGGGCCCCCGAAAAAAAAAAAAAACGCTGTAGCAGGTGATAAAAGAACTGTTAAAGTATAAAGAAATAACCTACCCTAACCAAGGAACATACGATCACAAAGCTCAAATATCTAAACAAACACCAAAAGATTCAATGAGGCTAAGTTCATTTCTGAATTTCGATAAGTTTTTCCTGTAGTTGATTATTACAATAGCAAATGCAACTACTTTTCCCTATGATTTTCAGAGGAGTCAAACAATCGACATTATCGCTAACCAAAGAGATGGGGAAGAAGCCATTGCTAATTGCTACTCACCAATCAGCCGCGGGCAACCTAAACAAGAGCGACTGAAGAGAAAAGGAACCTAACTCCTTCTGTGAAGAGGGAGAGTATGAAGGAATAATTCCGAGAGGAAATCCATTGCCGAGGAGGGAGATTTGCTGAATCCGCAGGCTACGGCTGGCTCGAGCTCCATCGAGGGGAAATGGTTCACCGGGTACGGCCTTGGCGGTTCCGGCGAGGGTTTGAGGGGAAGAAATGTTCAAATCCCAGAAGGCGGAATCCATGGCGGTCCTGAGGTACGCCATTGATGCCTTTCTTAGAAGCTCGGAAAGAATAGGGTCGCAGGCTGGCTATGGGTTTAGCTTCTCCCCTTATCCGTTGCTGTCTCTTGCATTTTTGGAAGTTTTCTTGCCAGTGTCTACTGTTTTTAATTTCTCGGAGGGTTTTTCTTCGACTTTCTTTTTCTTTTTCCTTTTTTTTTTTTTCTCTAATACATAGAGTTTGGCATATGCTTTTAGTTCCTTGTCTCCAAAAAAAAAAAAAAAAAAAAAAAAAACTTTTATTTCCTATGTATATATATCGATTTAACCCTCCAATAGTTTAAAATTTTAAGATGCGATTGACCTTCTTAATTAACGTGATTGATATTTATTAAAAATAAGACTATGATTAAAAAGATTCGAATTAAGGCGTAATTATGTACAAGATTGATATTTATTAAAGATAAGACTACGACTAAAAAGATTCGAATTAAGGCGTAATTAGTTACATGTACATTTGCATGTCAATTAAACTATGTTGTTTTAGCTTTTTTATTATTTTTATTATTATTAAAACAAATAAACTTTTTCGGGTGAACATGTAATTAAATTTAAAAATTGTGCTTCTTTTCACTCTCTTTTTTTCCTTTATTTTTTTAAAGCAAAAAAAAAGTATCTTAAAACTAAAGAGAGTCATACACACAAGTCTTCTCAATCAATCAAGCAATCCCAGAGAATCCTTACTAATTTCTTCAAAAAAGAAGAAAAGAGACTTACAAGACTAACTCCAAGATTGTCGAAAGTGACTATTGCACAAGAAAGTTGTGAATCGCCCATTCGTTGGTCTTAGACACTAGTTGAAATACACAACCTAGGCAGCCTTAGACAATGAGACAATCTCCTCCACCAAACCACTAAACTCAGATTGATCCACATCCCACGTGATTAACAACATTAATAAGATCAACCAATTACATTCCACTGTCAAAGGGAGAGAGATAATCACCAACCCGGACAGTGAGTTCAGACAATGGCCCATTTCTCCACCTTTTCACAACCCGCAAAGATCGGAGACCAAATTGAGTCTCATACAATCCAACTTATCCCACCCACTCCTCCACAACCTATCCTTCCTTTCATCTTTGTCATGTACATATTTTTCATTTAAACAGGTAGAAAAGGGTTAGTTTTATCCTATAATATAAAATTGTTCCAAGAATTCTCAAACTTAACACGTATATTTTCTCCCTATGTTTGAAAATAAGTATAAGAAAATGTGTTAAATTAACCTCTAAGTTATAAACATATCAAAATCATTTGTTTAAGATCACGATTTTTATGATATTTGAAATTGTTGGTGTTGGACAAGATTTTCAAACAAGTTTAATTCATTAAGTGAACTTTAATTTTGTAATGATCTTGAATGTGAATAAAATTTTCAAATATTGATGAAGCTTTAGCATTAGCGAAGGTTATAATCTCCATACCTTCACAACCTCATAGAATTTTCCAAAGACCATAGGTGGACTTGGGCCTAAATGTCTATTGGGCCAAAAAAGTGATTTTGGCTTGGGCCAAAGTTGGGCACGGGCCCAATATTTCCTATGGCCCAATTCTCTAATAGATTTTAATGAGATTGAATCTTCGGCCCAGTCACTCTTACTTGACCAATCCAATTGTAATTTTTAGTTCTAATTGGATTATTAGCAAGCTTGTTTAAATTTGACCAAGCTTGTCGTGGTGATCAAATAACATTTTTTACTTATAGCATTCGGATGTAAGGAAATTTTAGGAAATTAAATAGGATAATAACACAAATGGTTCTACCTATATTCTACTTTCGACCAAAATGCCATAAATTTTACTTTTATTTTATCACGACTTTAAAATATAATTTTAATTTTTTTTTAATAATATTGTGAGGTAAAAAAATGGAACCTACACTATGCCAATTGTGATATGCGCATTAAAAAAAACATAGCTCAATCACCATATTCATATTGACCTTACTTCCTCCTAAAAAAGAAAAAATATTCCCCTTAATAACTTTATATAAAAAAATAAAAAGAAAAAAAATCATAACCTCCCACTTTAATCTCTCCTAAATTTCCTCCACTTTCTTCTCTAAAAAGAAAAAAAAAAAAAAAAAAATCCTATAATCGTGCAAATCATAATTTTATTTTCCAATTTTCATTCATTTTATTCTCCAAAATAAACACCATAATCGTGGAATTAGTTTTTCTCCAACCCACTTTCTCTATTGTTGCTTTCTTTCAAACTTCATCCTATTAGAGCGTCAAATATCTTTCATTTAGAGTTGAGATAAGTTGGTAATTATTATCAGGAGAGTTAAATTATTTACATAATTAAATTATCTATATTTGTTGTGCAGAGTTGAGTTGAATTGATAATTATTATCTGTATTTGGTATGCAGAGTTGAGTTGAATTTGAAAATCTGTGTGAGAGTTAAGTTAGGGTATCTGGTACAGTTTTTGTAAATGAGATTGTTATTTTTCCTACTTTTTTTCTTCTTTGATATTGTTGATTAATTTTCAGCTATACACATATTTTCTCAACCCTTTATGACAAACTGGAAAAACTCTTTTTTTTTTTTTTCAATTTGTAAAACATAATAGATTCTTTTCAACGTATTCTTTTTAAAAAACCGTAAAAAACTCTAATTCTCACATACCACCAAAATACATGTCATATTGCAACTCAATTACTTATGAAATTGGTATATTGTATGTATATTGAATCTTGTCTTGATATTATTATAAAAAAAAATTAACATGTACAAACACATAAATGTTGAATAGCTGGATAACTTAGTTTATATTTATACAATATGGATCGTATATGTCAAACTGAAATTGTACATAGAATAATTACCTTTCATTTCATAATGATGGTGATGATGTGATAGTATAGTATAGTTACATTTTCCTGAACATCACAAAAATTATATCAAACAATCGAACATGTGGCCGTTCCCAAAAATAAATTGACAAAATATATGTTTTTTGGTTGAAATATTAGGTGGTGAGTCTAGTAGATCTTAACAAGTAGGCGTGTACAATACCATAGCCATTTCTCTTCCTATACAGTAAGGAAGAGGTTCGTCTTTTGTATGTTTGTGCCAATTATATCAATTAGGCCGCATCTATCATCCTTAGTCAGCCCTTTAATACCAAATATGACCTGAACTACCTCCTTTCGACGTCCAAATTCCAATTTATATTTTTTGGTTTGCCTCGCAAAGAGTCTGATCATGTGCGTTGATTGAATATTAGCGGTTGATCGAATGAAGTCAAATCGTTTCAGTCTGGAATGTCCATTGTTTTCTCTTACTCCCTCTAGATGGCTCAGCCGATACGCTTGCTTTGCTTATGGATATATCTGGTACACCTACTCTCCTTGTGGACATATATGCTTGATCTTCTTCTATTGCATCCTCAAGCAGTTGGGTTTGTTCATTATCTGAGGTAGGATATTCTTGTGATCCTAGCCAAATCTTGTCCTCTATTTCCTGGAACAAAGTTCATTATCTGTGTGTTTCGATCTTTTTCCATCACCTGCCATCCTGATTCATGCATGTATACGTCATAAAGCATTATTCAAATTAAACAACTTCGTGCCACATTAAAAAAAAAAAAACCTCATGAAGTCAAATAGCTGAATTAAAAATGTTCACGACGTAAATGCAGTACGTGAATATTGTTCAACAAGTAGATAAGATGTTCAAATATTTTTTTTTTTTTTTTTTTTTTTTTAGAAATGCAATTATGATCATTGCCATCGGAAAAATATTTCGGTAGCCAAAATCATCTTTAAATTGGGTCCATTTGTTTGATGTCTACTGCACTTGCAATAGTTGTACTATATTGTTCTATGCCCTGGTTATTAACTTGTCCAACATGCGTTGTACTGTAAGACCTATACGCATGTTCCGCTTTATCGAATGTTTCATACGACTTGTGTAATGCCCCTTTTACTCACTAACTTGTCTATGACATTCGTGCCAGGATAGGTAGATCCCTGGGTTATGACTAATGTGACATATAAGTTGTGTTTTCCATCTACCTATATTTTCAAAATAGGGGTAGTCAATACCAGTGATAGGCATTTAGGATCCAAAGGTTCTAATGGTTATGGTATAAGGGTTCTCATACAGCCCTTTACTATCTATAAAAAACTAAATTGTACAATTAGATATTCTACTTGATAAATTATAAGTGTATCTACGTAAAAGCGAAACAAGTCTACATAACTATTATGATAGTTGAGATATTTGGATTTGTCTAAAATTTATTATAATAGTTCATAACTCATAGGCCTACAATTTAAGCATACTCTAAAGTTTCAATAAATGATGGTTTCGGGACTTAGTTAGTAACATTACCTAGAACAATTCTGTGTAATTAATATAATAAATATCATCTAAAAATGTAATATAAAGAGTTTGAAAATATATATATATATTAAAACAAGACACTACTTTCATATTATAAAAAAAAATTAGACAATGTGGTTTTAGTCAAAAATTGAGGGTTGAAATTTTGGAAAATGTTATAGAGTGAATATATATATATATACACGAAAAAATTTATAATTAGCCAAAATAAATTATAGGACGACCCTTGTCATTTCACACCCAAAAAATAAAAAATACAAAATACAAAATTTTGATTATTAAAAGCAATTTATTATCATATTAGATAATAATGATTGAAATTTTGAAATTTTGAATATTGTTAAAAGCAATTTCAAGACTTGTTAAAAAGCAATTTTAAGACCTTTTTCATTTTATCCCTATGCTTATGATGTTGAAAAGATACAAACTTCCATTATTATGTTTATTCCTATGTTTATACTTTCTTTGTCGTGGAATTTATGCAATACTAGAAAATATTACACGTAACTTTCCTTCAGAATTGGTCCCCACTCATTCACATTTTTCATATTTACAGATATTCTAATGAAAATTAATTTTATGTATTTACAACTATTGTTTATATAAATAAAAACAATTTTTTTATTCTATACATATTTGAAATGTACTTTTTAATTTCACAAAAAATTGTCAGATAAAATAAAATGAATATAGAATGAACCAAATTAAAATTATAAATTGAAATTTAGTGATTGAAAATTAAAACAAACCTCAAACTATTTACAACAAATCAAAGTCCACAGCTAAACAGGCCCCAACAATGTCAACATACAAGTGAAAAATACAAAACTATATACATTACAAATGTTCACCAATTCAAGCAACAAACAATAGACTATAACAAAGATCATTATGAACGTAAAACTTACGAACCTCAAACTAGTTACGAAAGGTATGTTCGATTAGTTTGGACCCTACGCGGAAGAAAAAGAAATATAGTTAGACCATAGGGCAGATCAATACGATTGAAGTAGAAATAAAATATACTAGATCATACCTTTTTTATTATATTCAGAGTGAATGAATGTCGAGAAAGTCCACAACCAGGGAGTAGAAAAATCGGTTCGGGGCCTAACAAAAATATAAAAATGTTAATGACATAACTTACTTTGATTATAAGAAAAGAGGGAAGCATACCTTTTATGGATGGAATAAGTTGAAGTTAGAAGTGGAAGAAGGAAACAAAATATATTGCAATAGTCAAACCACACATATGAGAATGTAAAACGGTTTAAGAAAAAGTTGAAATAAAAAAGTTAGAGCAAGGGCGTACCAATACAATTTATCAGAAGAGGCTGTGGAGAAGTCTAAAAAAATATGAGGAGGGATTCCGGTATAAGTAGAGGATACTGTTAGTGTTGATGCCCTAAATCTCGTGGGTCCTGTAGTTTGTAATTGTAATGTACAAACAATTTTATTTATTTAATAAAATATGAGATGGTTTATTCAACATTTAGTAGCATTAACCACAAACTAATAAACTAAATCTAAGGTTATCTTCTGTTCGTTGCTATCGTGATTCACCCTAGGAGTGTTTTGTATAAAATAAATTGGAAGTATACATTCTAAGTATAAGTGATGCATTTATGCTTTAATGCGTCTAAGTAATTGTAACGCATTGGGGCGTCAGATATATGCAGCAGAACACACACAACTTCTAATGACGTTCAAGTTTTCCTAAACCAGACCCAAGTATAAATCTAATTTAGGTTCCTGGTAAATCCAGGATCGAACTCAGAGATTCAGTTAACCAAACGCAGACCTTGCGTTGTATCTCTGTAGGGGTTTTCCTAAATAAATGTGAGAAATGGGTTATTTACACTAAATTGTTGTGCCTGTGCAAGAGATGCAAAAGAGTTGAGTAGTTAGTGATGGATCATGTGAGAATGGAGTTCAATGTAAGTGGATGTGTCGGTCTAAGATGAATGTACACAACCCAGGATGTGATGTGGATGAGATGAAATGATTTGCTTATCTTTTGTTGATACATTAGACTTCATTCAACATTTCTCAATGCGAATAACATACAAAACCTATCTCTAGGATGCATGTGTCTAATAAAAAATACAACAAACACCAGTAAGTCTATCTCTAGCTGTACTAGGCGTCCTATTTGATGCAGCTTAGTTATTCTTTCAAAGGCGTCCTATTTGATGCAGCTTAGTTATTCTTTCAAACAATCTAAGTTAAAGATGTTTTTTACCAATTTGTCAAGTTGGCTTAAGCGTTGAAATGAAGTTTGCATAAAGTATTAATGCATTCAACATAAACAAGAGACAAACAGGGGCCAAGTGTGATGGATCAAATATATGAATTTTATAAGAAACAGAGTCTTTACAAACGCAATATTTAATCAAATGAAATGAAAGCGATAAATGAGATAAAGGAAACTGAGTCAAGCCAAAGAATACAATCTCTTGTATTTCTTTGGCTCAATCTCGTTGTGTACAATCACTTGTATAGGAATTGGACGAAGTGTCTTTCTCAAGATTGGCTTCCTCCACTCCCTGACCGACATTGGTGGTGGTTCTCAACCCTTCTGATCGTCTTGACACCACAACACAACTTCTAAAAGACTAAGACTATGACTACACTATATAGAGAGTAAGGATCTTAATAAATTCTGATCTTCTTGATTCTGGAGGGACTTCATCTATTTATAGGCGTTGGTCATGTCCACTTGGTGAATGGGTAGCATTAAAGTCCATGCCTTGGTTAGCATTAAAGTCCATGCCCTGGTTAGCCGCCTGACTCTCGGGAGCTTTTTAGATGCCGCCTGCTGCAGGTGCCCATGCTTGTAAGTGGTGATGTGACACAATTAGCTTGGATCAATGAATATTCTCTACGTTCAACTCCCTCCGACGCATGGCCCATGAGTTAAAGCTTTCCCTGCAGCACTTTTCTAATGCGTTAGCGTTAATCCTCGTGTTGAAATCCTGCAATACAGTGCGTTAGCGCCACGATATTTAGTAATAAAACTTCTTTTGCATGAGTTTGCTAATGTTTGAATAAATCCATGCGTTTCTTCTAAAAATGAGGAGAATTTATCATTAAAAACCTTAGTTGTTCCAACTTAAGAGCAAAAATAACTTGTATTTCTACAAATTATCATCTTTTGTAGCTTAAACATGTATGTAGAGACATACACATAGATCATGTTTAAGTGATAACCTAAATGATCTGTAGTAGATGGATAAGGCTGGATATCTTATCCTGGTGACACTACGAATAAGACCCGCTTTGTAGATTTTACAATTGTTATAAAGTGCTACAACTGATCTGATCCTGATCATTCATGCAAAGACATGTGAGTGAGGGTATTCTATATAAAGGGGTTTATATCAGATCAAACCACGAAATGAATAGTCTCATTATATAACACTGTTAATAGTAGAGACTTACATTTCACAAAGATGACCATAGGTGACTTGAATCTTCAATAAGTTGTGAACTCCTGCCTATGAAAGTGGTCATTTGATTTGTATGGGTGAGAGTGGCCAGATTTCTGACTCGATAAGCCTACCATTTTGGGGATTCTTCTGATTAGGAGGTCGAGAAAACAACTACATAAGACGAAATTCACTCGTTCCCTAACGTATGGGTAAGTAGATAAATTGTTCTCTTAAGGCTAATTACGGGGCTTGAACAATGTGGCGCCACACCCTTCTTGGTCTGAGAGAGCTTTGGTCATAGTTAGACTATGACTTATTGTTCATGAAAGGGATTACTTAAGGAGTTATATATAACTACAGGGGCAAAACGATAATTTTGATCCAAATGTACTTACAAGCAATTTATGGAGGGTCATCGTGCTGTTGACTAGTTATATCAAATGGACACAAATATATATATATAGTGCGAATAGTGTAGTTGTCAGTCTTTAAGGGGTGATCGACAGTTAATGGATGTTGAATAATTTGATTAAAAGAGTTTAATTAATCATTCAAGTACCATTAAAGCTTCAATCTACAGATCCATATAATCCCCTCTGTAGCTTAACAAAGATTAATGAGAATTAATTTTGGGTTAATTTGAATTGTTCAAATTAAATGGATAAATTAATTATATGTGATATAATTAATTTAAATTAATTATATATGATATGATTAATATAATGTATTTGATATATTATAATATAGAATTTATTTTGAGGGGAATTAAATACTTGAATATGATTCAAATACTAATTATGTGGATGAGACTCATATAACTGAATTTAGTATAAATGTGATTTATATTAAATACCATGCATTATTGAGAAAAATAAAACTATAGGGTATATTGTATTTGATACAATATTAAAACTATAACTTATGTATTATTTGATATAACATATAGTTTAATATATATTATATGACAAGGTGATTACCGTGTTGAATCTAGTAGAAATACAAGTTGTTGCCTCTCAAAAGTTGGAACAATTAGGATTCTTAATGATAAAAACACATTTGTATTAAAGGAAAAACGCATAGAATTCCTCAAACACTACTAGCCTATTCTTTTTTATATAATTGCTTCTCTAACGCATCTTATCGCATGATTTCAAGAAAATTTGCTAAGTTTCGCAGCTAAGCTAACACAAAATCATGTGTCTGAAGGTTTCCAACGCAGAGAAGATACATCAGTTCGTGTTGTTCCTATCAAATCACCACTTGCAAGTATAGGTATTTGACTATTCGGCGTCTAAAAAGCAACTGAACTAACAAACGACTGACCAAGGCATGGAAATTAATGTTACCATATCACAAGTTGCTGAGAAAAAGATGCCTATAAATAGGAAGACTTGCAACCAGATATCATATACCATAATTCAGATTGAAAGCTTTGGAACTTAGATTGTAGTTACTTTGCTGCTGCAAGGAGAACATAGGAGGGAAAGAACCATGGTCATCATTGATCAAAGAGAATTATAGAAGACCAAGCTCGAGAGATAATTCTTCTTCATTTCTTCACCAAGTTGGTTGTACATGCATTTAGATCAAGCCAAAGAGGACAATAGATTGAACTATGTGGCTCGACTCTTTTTTTTTTTTTTTTCCACTTCATTTCCATTTTTCATCTCATGCGATTAAGTGTATTCATTGTAAAGATAGTTTCGTTCTTTATTAAATCGTGCATTTGATCCATCACTTTTGCCTTTGCCTACATTCTATTGTGCGATAGATGCGTTTGTGACTTGTTGCAGGTTTAATTTATAAAGCTTTAATCATTTTGATCATCTGGTTGAAGTTACCTCAGCTAAAACCATTCGAGAGAATAGGATAGCTAGAAACGCATAGAGTCAGAATGCAAAGTAGATTTAGAGATAAAAATACTTATGTTCCATTGCTTTCTGTAACCAACGCATGCACCCTAGAAATAGGAACATATGTGGCATTCGCATTGAGAAATGTCGAATAACAATATTAGATAAACAAAAACCTAACGCATTTACATACATTTGGTTTGTAAACAAGCATCTCTCATCTTCATCTTCACCCACACTTCTGTACGTGTTCATTTTACTTGGATCAACGCATACCCCTAGCACTTAGCACCATTCATTCATTAAGTCCTGTGTTTCACTGGAATTCTTGTGTCTTCTTGTATGCATGCAGTAAGATTAGTGTAGATAAACTCCTCCAACATTTATTTAGAACCCTTCTGCAACTGCTGCAATGCAAGGTTTGCGTTAGTCTAGCATAAATCTTTGTGTTCAACCCTGGAATTACCGGGAACCTGAATTAGATTTATACTTTGATCTGACTCATAAAAAGCTTGTACACATTATAGAGAGTGTAATGCATCTCACCAACGCATCATCCAATTTTCTCACCTAGAGAAGTAATTCACCATTCATCTTCATTCACCTCAATCTCACCAACGCACATATCACGAAGAACGAACGCATATATATATATATATATATATTTATTTATTCAAATAATTTGTTAAATTGTTTTATTAAATTATTTTGTTTTTAAATTATTTTGGGAAGGAGTTATAACTTCCTCCCTCATTTTCTCTCAATTTTAATCGTGATGTTAGTGGTGGTTTTTGGTGCGTATGGTCTTCATATTCTTTACAAAAGATTTTACATATTTCAATTGGATCTCTCTGTTTTCTCAGAAGAACACACTGAAAAAGAAAATTGTTGTGTCTCTAAAATCTTTCTCCCTCTTCCAAAATCTCATAGCCCACAAAACTCTTGAGGATTCTCTACCTAAAAGAGAATATAGAAAGCTCTGCTTGGTAGTGTCATCTTTGGGTGTTTTTTATCGTGATTGATCGGGACCATTTTGGAAAGGAGATTTCGTGAATAAGGTTTTTGTTCTTGAAGGATAAGTTTTCTTGAAACCCTAAACCCTAATTCTTTTTTCCCTATTCTTATGCATGCTATAATTTTATGTGATAATGCATAATTGTTTTTCTGCAATTTTATGATTATGTGTAAAATTAAAATTGGGAACGTTCTCGCTTCTGTTACGGAACTTCACCGTTCTTTCAGATACAATAAGGATGGTTGGTGAGAAAAGTTAGGTACACTTGAGTGCACCTAACCTAGAGATGTCCATGGGCCGGGCGGGGCCGGGGAACCATTCCCCATCCCCGTTCCCACTCCTCATTTCATTTCCCATCCCCGTGAAATCTCCAGAGGCATTTGGCAGGTGGGGATTCCCCGAGGGGAATTTTTTCTCCGTTACATTTTTTTTGTAAAAATTCAATCAATTTAAATCACTAATGTGAACAAATTTTATTAAATAATTGACTTTATTACTAAATTGTTAATATTGTAGTTTTATATAACAATTTGAATTTAAAGATATATTACTTAAATTTTTGCTTAAAAAGCTAATTATTTTTATTAGAAAAAAATAAATCAAATTATTCACATATATAATCTAAATTTAAACATATTTTTACCTTCCCAATAAATAATTAAATTTAAAATTTAAATGTAATTATTTATAATAATAATAACAACATAACATTAGATAACTATAAATAAATATGTAGAAGCTAATCGGGGTGGGAATGGGGAATGGGGAACGGGGAACGGGGCGGGGTCGGGAAACACATTCCCCGTCCTCGTCCCCGTTTAGCTCATGGAAAATTTTTCCCTCACTCCCTCTACCTAACCTCAATAAGTTCAACAGTAAGTACAATATACCTATAATAAAGAGAGTCAATTCAAACAAAAAAAAATTAAGTAATGGTCAAGTCAATATTAATTCAGTGGTTGAGCTGAAAATTGACATAAATACAACATAATATCTCACACATAAATGGACATAAGAATAAAGAGTAGAGAGTCTCAGGATTTGGTACAACTCTTTCATTAGAACAAATCCAACTCCAAACAAAGAAAATAAGCAGTTTCAACACTTGTAAAATTGAAGTTAAATTTAAATATACGAAAATTGAATTTAGTTGAATATAGAAAACAATTTCAATGGAACAAAAAAAAAAAAAAACCTCATTCATCCGATATAGAACATCAAACAAATTGAATATGTATAGAGGAAGAAATTACAAAGCAGTCTAAAAAACATAAGGAAAAACAGAGTTGCATTCCTTTTTTAATCTAAAAATCAAAATGAAATAAAATCAAATCGAAATCATATACAAATATTAGATTGCAAATTTTTGGAACAAATTATCATCGACCTTCAAGGAAAAAAAATATAAAACAGATATGTTGTTGTGATGGATGAGTGGATTAGACCCCCACCAAGCTCCAATAACATGATCAGTATCTCTTACTAAGAATTCACTCGCCGTCAAATTTTGATAGAAAAGCATAAAAAAAAACATGGCAAGGGAAGGACACATGGTTTATTATTGAAGCAGAAAGAGCAAATCTAGAAGAAAAAAATATGGAAGACAGTCACGAAATAAAATAGATATTAGCAGGGGAAGGAAGATCAAAGACGAAGTAAATACGATTGAAATGGGAAAAAAAAACCTATTTGAGCCAGTAGAAACAAAAGTGGAAACAAATTGTAAGAGACGAAGAACAAATTATAAGAGTAAATCCTTCTAGTCACAAACACGCAAGCCAAAAAGATGCCCAAAATGGAACGAAAGCTAAAATAGAACATAAATGAATCAGATGAAGTATAGAACCAACAACAATTGAAAAATCAAACATGCAAGGACAAATAAAATATGAGAAAATCAAGGATAACGTACAAATCTTAAGCGGGATATCAAATATTCGAAAAAAAATTAGATCTAAACAGAAAAAAAAAAAAAACTAGATCTACTATAAAAGTGTTCATTTCTACTAAAAAATAGTTGGTTCTACCAAAAAATGGTTAGTTCAACAAAAAAAAAAAAAAAAATACCGTTAGGTCTACTAACAAGTCGTTCATATCTACCCGATCTAAAAAAAAAAGCCATACGAAAAAAATCAAAGAAGAGAAATGCATCGTCGAGCAAGAAAATGTGAATATGGAATGAATTCTGAGAGAAATACAACCCATTCGAGCCGGAGGGAGAACAAAGAGACGAGATGAAGAAGACAAACCGAACGGTGAAAAAAGAGAGAAGAGGAGAAAAGAGAGGTGAGTAATGAAAACGTGTGATGGGTAGAGAGAGAAAAATGGGGAAGAGTAATTAAAACGCTTGAAAATACCGTGTGAAAGAAGGAGAGAACTATACCTATTAAGCTCAAAGTTAAATTGTTAACCTATTCTTTAAAAAAAAGAAAAAAGAAAAAAAAAGAGAGAGAGAGAGAGAAAAGGGTAAGTAATACAGTGGGTTTAAAACCCACCACTTTCTTTTAAGCAGGCATCAAACACGGGAACCCAACTTGATGGAGGCTTATCAAACAACCCCTTAGATTAAATTAAAACAATCTTGTATATATCAAAGGCACGTTAATTTTTTTATCTTCTTTTGTTAGACTATTACAAAAAAATAATAATAATAATAATTGATTAATTAAAAAAATAAAATCATATGAAAAATGTTAGAATTTACCAATTCATTTGTATTTCATTTATAATGGTTGCAAATTCCAATTTGAGTATCAAAGTCTCTTTATTCATATGTTCATATGTATTTCATGCATTACATCTATTACACCTATGAAGTTAGGTAAAATTTTGATGTGATTTAGTAAACATAATATAAATTCTATCATTGCTAGATTGATCCATTTTATGATGAATAAGCAAATAATTGGATTTTTTTAATAAATGAAAAATAAATAAAATGCTTGGAGTGGAATGAGAAATGTATAGGCGGTTTGTTTTTTGGGAATGTAGATAACCAAAAACTTAGATGCCCAAAATTATAGATATACAAAATTATAGATGTTTGACATCATTAGATTACCATGCTTATTTTGTAGGAATATTTTTACATACATTTGAGAATATTTTGATAAATTTGTTTGTTTCATAGGATTTTTACTCGGTAATGTCTTAAATTTACATAATATTTCAAGAATACCTTACGACTTTTTATTTATTTATAACTAATTTGAACTTATATTACATATTTGTTTTAATCCATTTGAATCTCTTTTTAAATTATTTTTTTTATATGTTGTTTTTCTCAACAAAGTAAAATATCACACTTTGAGATTTTTTTTATAAAATAAATATTAATTTAAATTTAAATTTGAATACATTGCTAAAAAAAATAAGAATTATGATATAACAAAAAAAAATGATATATATGGTTGACGATATTTATTTTAATTATATAATGCAAATGAAGATTAATATATCTATATAAAAAAGGACAAAAATGTAAAATGAAGATACCTTCAATTTGGAAATTTGAAAAACTCATGTTGGCATCCAAAATTGTCGAGATGCCCTTAGTAAGAACATCCTATGATGCCCGAAAATCTCCAGAACAGGACATCTTAATACCACAACATAAATATGGTATTCAAGATACCTATTTTATAGAAATATAGAATGTCCGTAAAACAAACAGTCCTAAAGTAGTCGATTTTACTAACAATGTTGTTAGATTATTTGTGTCCATAACGTTTATATGGTTTCGTTCATAACATGTTTAAAGTTGGTGACCGGTGAATGATAAAAATAAAAATAATATATATAAGATATATATTTGCAAACTACTAAATTTATAAAAATAACTTGTTACGGTATGATTAAAAAAAAAAAGTGTATATGAGAAAATAGATACAATAGTCATTATTGGCTTAAATCAACGAACTGATAAATAGACGTAAGAGTATATTTAATAATATGATGATAGTTTATATATATGTGTGTGTGTGTGTTTTCTGAAAAGAATATAACTATAATATATTTGTAAAGCTGTTGAATGAGAAATTTTGGACCGATCGTAAATTTTTACGTCATTTACTAAACTAATGACGAAATTCCAAATAATTAAATTCGAGACTAATTAGAAGTTGACATTTATCCCAAATTGAAGTTGAAGACATAAATTGGCGAAGTCCGATGATGCCACATGTTTCCTTCGTAACCGTTGGATTGAATAAAATTACTTCGGTCCAATTTGATATTATTTTTTGGGCTAAAAGTCCAATTTAGCCCATAAATAGGCTTAATTTGACCAATATGTCAAATAAGGCCTAAATCCAATTAGTCAGGCCCATGGACCGACCAAGCCTAAGCCATGAAGTCCAGTAGAGAACTCTATAAATGGAGTTCTCCTCATTTGTGAGGGTCAACAATTCTATACTCCAGAGAGCTTATAGAGAATTCTTTACAATCAGATGACTCCTTGACTCCTGAAGGTTACCATATATGAAGACTGAAGTCCTTCGAAGATACAAGCATCATGAAGACTGAAGTCCTTTGAAGATGCAAGCATTCTGAAGACTGAAATCCTTTGAAGATACAAGCTTCTTAAGACTGAAGTCCTGTGAAGATACAAACATTTTCTACATTCAGAGAGCCCAGAGAGAATTCATCAACAAGAAGAAGACTCCCAAGACTTCTGGAGCTGCACTCCTAGAAGACAGAAGATCCTTGAAGACCCAAAGACTCTTCCAAGACTTCTACTTCAAGAACGTCCGGTGCTTTTCTTCTTCAAGTCAAGCACATTCACCCAATTGAGAGAGAATTAGAGGATCAAGTACTAAAGATCGAACCACATTGCATCAAATCAACCTCAACATCAACACCAACTCAATTTCAACTCCACGAAACAAGTTTCTCTGGAAGCCTCGTGCTAACACTGATCCTCCAAGAAGATCAACAAGTCCGAAGGCCGATCATCCAAGAAGATCAATGTATCATCCCGCGCCTTTTTATTTAATAATAATGTAATTTTTCCCTTTCCAGTAATTATCCTTAGTGGAAGGGTACGTTTGGAATTTTTTAATTTAAAGTATAAGTGCGAGGATTTAAGTGTTGGCATGGAAATTATTCAAATTCTTTTCAATTGTCAAACTCAATTTGAAAATTTATGGCAAGAATTTATTTCTTGGAAAAGGAAAGAAATTTAAATGGTATAAGTTGGAATAAGGAAAGGATTTAATTATAATTGTACTATTTTCCTTTTATTATTATTATTATTTTAAAAATAAAAAGAATAACCCTTTTCCTCACGCCTTACTCTCATATGAAACCCCCCCTTCGTTTTTCTTCCTCCTTTAGCCGCCGCTGCCCAGATCAGACGCTGAACATCCGTCGCCAGCCACGAATCCCAGCCGCTCGCCGATCACCTCCACCCCTCGCATCTCTCTCTCTCTCGGCAACCCTTGCCTAACGGTACCGTCCGTGAGCATCGGCGACCCAAACCACATGGTCTCTCCCTTCTCAGTAGCGTGCCCATGTCTCTCCTCGCCGCTGACTCATCACACTGGGGTTTTGCACGCCTCTGCTCACGTCGTATCGGTCGTCGTTGACTGTCAGCCGTCCGCGGGTGCCAGATCTAAGATCGTGGGTTCTACGTCGTTGCTGATCCGTCTTGTCGTCTAGAGCCACTTCTTCGTCTGGCGTCGCTTCTTCGTCCGACGCTGCCCAGCATCTACCGTCGTCACGGTTGTTGTCACATCTCTTTTGAGTAAGATTCTTAATTTTAGGTGTTTTCCTGGAAGTTTGGGTGTAGTTTGTTTTGGAATAATTTTGGTTAAAATTCGTTAAGTTTGGACTTTCAGAAGTGATATTCAGAGGATTTTGAGGACGTTGCTCATCGAGAAGAAGACTGGTTTTTCGTTAGGAATTGTTAAGTTTGGGAGAGTAGTTGGGCTGTTTTTCTTTTGGGTTAAGGGTACTTATAAGAAAATTAAGTTACTAATTTGGGACTAAAATCATGTTTAGATTGGTGTTTTGGTATGAGTTCTAAAATCTGCTAAGAGGAAATTTTGGAGTCGAAATCTGTAAGTTTCGTTTGGGTAAGTTTTGGTGACCGTCTGATTAAATTTTTATGTTGGGTTCTGATTCCAAAGACTGAAATTTAGTATTATGTCTGTATTAGGGGACTTAATTCAAAGTTTATTTTGTTGAAGAGCATTAGCTTGGTTTAATATTTGAACTTGACTTCGAGGTAAGTAATCTTACCACTGGAACTGCCCACGGGCCAGGTTTTAGTTGCATGCTAGCATGATAAGTGTATGTTATGGTAAATGTTAGCATGTTGATTCACAGTATGACCTGAATCAAAGTATGTTCTGGCACGAATTCTGATTTTTTTACATACACACCTAAGTACTTGATCGTTAGTATGTGATAGCATGTATTTTCATATGTCGATGTCTGATCTGCTGGTGTTGAGGCATACTTGCATGTTGTGGATTTAAGATGTAAGTTATACATATGATGTATAATATGTTATTAAGAATCATGTGTATGTGATGAAGCCATGGTATCAAGAATTTTTATGTATGTTTTAGAACTGTACAATGTTGAATCTTAGCACGTTAAGATTGTGTGAATATCCTCATTGACTAGTTAGATGCTCACCAGTTTGTGTTTTCTTTAGGATTCACCAGTTTGTGTTTTCTTCGGGATTCACCAGTTTTGTGTTTCCTTCGGGATTCACCAATTTTGTGTTTCCTTCGGGATTCACCAGTTTTGTGTTTCCTTCGGGATTCACCAGTTTGTGTTTCCTTCGGGATTTACCAGTTTGTGTTTCCTTCGGGATTCACCAGTTTTGTGTTTCCTTCGGGATTCACCAGTTTTTTGTTTCCTTCGGGATTTACCAGTTTTGTGGGCATACTTAACTACAATAGGATAGGACTCAGTCTCTTGTCTGTTACATGTATTTATGTGCCATATGCGGGTATCTAGAGAACATAGATGCCTAGCCTGACCCCAGTGGTGGGGCTACTTACTGAGTATTTCGTACTCATTCTTTCTTATGTTGATGTTTCAGGTAAGGATAGAGATGCACCGGCGATAGCGCAGCGGAATTCATGATCGAGCCACTGGGACTAGTTTTTACGCTTCCGCATCTTAAAATTTAGAATCCTTATTTTACCCTCAATTCCTAGTTTTACTGTTTGAAACCTATTATGAAGGATTGTTACTTTTATATTTTAATAGTCTTTACAAATTATGGGTACCCTATGATTGTTTTAAAAATTGCATTTAATAAATTTCTTTTGAACTTCTCTTGTCTATTTAGCATTTATTTCAACATTACTGAGCGTCGTTTCAAATCCTATGCATGTATTTATTTTAGTAACGGCCTAACCTAAGTCCTAGGGGGTCAGGTCGTTACAATCAACAAGCCCAAAGGTCAATCATCTAAGAAAATCAACAAGTTCAAAGACTGATCCTCCAAGAAGATCAACAAGTCTCAAGAAGATCAACAAGCCTAAAGGTCGATCATCTAAGAAGATCATCAAGCCCAAAGGCCGATCACCCAAGAAGATCAAGAAGCCCAAAGGCCGATCACCCAAGAAGATCAATAAACCCAAAGGCCGATCACCCAAGAAGATCAACAAGCCCAAAGGCCGATCTTCAAAAGATCAACTAGCTTAAAGTTTATAGTTTATTTTTAAAGCATCAAAATACTATGTATTAAAGATTGTACTCACTTTTCACAAAATTAATACAAATACAAAGTTCAAGTTCCACGAAATAAATGTCGCTTGAAATCTCGTGTGAACAAATTGGCATGCCCAGTGGGACCTCTCTACCTCTCATCTATCTCTCGTCATACGAGTCAAGAAATCTACAAATGACACTAAAGAAAGTTACATCCAAAGCTACCGTCGCAAGCAATACTTACATAAGCTCTGTCATCACGGAGGAAATCTGGGGCCAGCTGATGGAATTTCCTAAAGGCGGGATCATCATCAGAGAAAATTCCTTGTTTGAAAACTATGCTTCTGTTACTGATCTATCGGAGAAAGAATCACATTTTGATGTAGTGTCTGTCATGATGACTGACGTAACGACTAAGTCGACCATGGCAGAGATGGAGGTAAAGATAAATCTCATAATGAAGGCTGTAGAGGAGCGAGATCATGAAATCGCTGCTTTAAGAGATCAGATACA